>NC_079434.1:3019851-3122351 GCF_026213295.1 Gadus chalcogrammus | reverse complement strand
CATTATGTCATTTTACAAACTGGTTGTCGGTAGCAACACTGTTTGCTCCTCTTGGTAAAATAACTTGACGTCGAAGATGTTGTCAAAGAGAACCAAACAGAAGTCTTTGAGATTGCCACTTTGAAACAAAACTGTGAATTGAAAAATACCCTACAAATTTAATTTCAACTTGGATTAAATTTATGGCCATGATTTTTACTGCATCGTTAATCTCACTGCCAACAGCGTGGAGATGGAACTGTCAAATGTCAAACCGAAGAATAGGAGCTTTGGGATACTCATGAATTCAAACTCATGAATGCGAACAGAACGTTGTCAGACAGCTATAGCCACGTTTACGTTTGTTTTAAGTGATCATGACCAGATGATGTCCCTCGAGCGTGTTTGGAACTGTTGTTGCGGTTTGCTATCAGTGTTTGGTTACTCTAGAAGGAAGAAAAAGACAAAGAGCTATTCACCCTCCTGCGGCCTATTTTAAAGTAAACAAGAGTCAGTTTCTGGTTCAATAAGGCCAACAGGCAACTATCGTTGCCTAAATCTCTTGCACAAATTTATCTTGGCGCCAGTTTTTTTATATTTCTTATTCCTTTAGATAATTATATTTGCTAGAATGTTGAAACATTGATGCTTTGTTAATTTGCTACGAGGCAAGTTAAAAAAAAAACTGCCTTCTTTTTGCAGCAACGCATGCACCTATAGCAGCAGGCAGGGTTGGGCAGTGGCTGTGGGAAGTGTCTGACTGAGCAAAATGGCCTGCAAGGATCTCGTTGGGACTTATTCATAGAGGGAGGAAGGCAGGGTGGGACGCATATGTATGATTGATTGCTTTTGTAATTTTTTGTAAAAAAAAAATTGTAAAAATTGCAAAACCTGATAAACAAATAAAATAAAATGTAATATTCAAAGGTGAATAGAAAGGCTTTTCTCAGATGAGATGTTTATGCTATTCTTCCGAACGAGCAAAGGGTGCAAGATAAAATTAGTAAAATCAATTATTGCCCAGCCAAGGCCTGACTCCCCTAGCACTGATTGGTCCGTCCACTTTTTGGGTTTGGATGGAAGTTATTTCGGCTTACTTTCCACCAAAATGTTGACACCTCAAAGCAAAAGATACAAAGAACCAACTGACCAGCCGAAAGAGTTTGAAGAAGTCAACGTTGGCGTAGAGGCGGTCCTCGATTGTCTGCAGCCGCTGGGGCGTCAGGATGCACATGGCGTTGCGGACGGCGTGGAGGCCGAGGCGGCTTGGGAACGCCAGGAAGCGCTCCAGCAGACTCAGGCTACAGGCGATGTCCTTCAGGTGCAGGTCAGGCACGCCGCCGGCAAACTGGAGACGGGAGGAGAGTTGGAGGAGGACTGCAGGAGAGTCCACTGAGGCGGTCAAACCTGACCTCCAACTAGAGGCTGTCTGGAGCCTCGACAGACCTCGGTCCAAACCGACACAACATGACTACAGTGGAACTCTGTCATCATCGTGATCATCTGTCAACGTCCATGTTCATGGCGACACAGCATGACATCTTTCGTACTCAGTCAGTTTCTAACTCAGTCAGTGGGGGAAATGATGTGGTTGGAGATCGGAGGTTTTTTCTGTATGAGAGAATGTCCTTTATCAATTCACTCCGGCTACCGGTCACACACATTCTCTGCTCCTCCTCGCCCGTCGTTCTCCACAAACGGTTTGCTACAAAGATAAATGGTCAAACATTGTACACAAACACACACCACAGCGTGTGTCTCCATTAGACTGAGTACACACACTATCCATGTGTGTAAGTGTGTGTGTGTGTACTTGGTTGCAGGCAAGTGTGAGGTTGCTTGTGTCTGTGTGTACTTGGTTGCATGCATGTGTGTTTGTGTGTGTATTTGTGTACTTGGTTGCATGCAAGTGAGTGTGTGGTGTGTATGCGTGCGTACAAGCACGTCTGTGTGTGTGATTGTGTGTGTGTGTGTGTGTGTGTGAACACTATGTCTCTCAAGGCGGGTGTACATGTAGATGCATGTGGTCATCCCCTGTACTAGTGACCAGTGTGCTGCCTGGTACTGGGCCAGCCTCCCCATACCGTTGTGAGGACCTCCACATGGGAGTGTCTGCTGAATGTGGGACCAGCTGTACCCTCCGCTGGCTCGGCCCGGCTCCTCTGATTGGTATCCAGGGACTTAGAGCCCGGCCAGCGCCGTCCCGAGTGGCATGCAGTGCTCGGATGAATCAGCCAGCACCGAGAGAGCTAGCCCGGCTCAGTGTGAGGGTGACCCGGCTATTCTGCCTGCCCCTGCTTTCCATATGAAAGCTGCGATGAGGGGACACTGGGACACTGATGTCATCGGACTGGGCTGTCCTTTCTGGGAGTCTCATTTTTTTTGTGTGGGTCTGAGAGCTCACAGGTTGGCACTTTCCCTTTCATTTCCTGAGTCAAAACGGCTGCCCGGAATCAAAAGGGGGTCTGGACTGGAGGCGGTCGCTTTGTTACTGGATACTGGGGAGAAAATGCCCCGTACAAAAAGAGTTTGAGAAATGAGAAATCTGTCTGCTAAGGTCACAGGGAACTGTGAATGTTTGTGTGTGGGTGTGTGTGTGTGTGCTTGTGTGTGTGTGCGTATCATTGTGCATCAGCGTCTTTCAACTCACAGTCATGTGGACTGTTTGTGTGTGTACTCGTGTGTGCGCACACGTGAGTGTCAGCATCTTTTTATCCACCATGGTGTATATTGTAAGCGTGTGTACTGTGTGTGTGTGTGTGTGTGTGTGTGTGTGTGTGTGTGTGTGTGTGTGTGTGTGTGTGTGTGTGTGTGTGTGTGTGTGTGTGTGTGTGTGTGTGTGTGTGTTTACTGTGTGTGTATTGTGTGTGTGTGTGTGTGTGTGTGTGTGTGTGTGTGTGTGTGTGTGTGTGTGTGTGTGTGTGTGTGTATGTGTGTGTGTGTGTGTGTGTGCAATGTGTGTGTGTGTGTGTGTGTGTGTGTGTGTGTGTGTGTGTGTGTGTGTGTGTGTGTGTGTGTGTGTGTGCGCGTCTATGTTTTCATGTGTTTGTTTGTGTACTGTGTGTGTGTGTGTGTGTATGTATGTGTGTGTGTGTGTGTGTGTGTGTGTGTGTGTGTGTGTGTGTGTGTGTGTGTGTGTGTGTGTGTGTGTGTGTGTGTGTGTGTGTGTGTGTGTGTGTGTGTGTGTGTGTGTGTGTACGTGTGTGTGTGTGTGTGTGTGTGTGTGTGTGTGTGTGTGTGTGTGTGTGTGTGTGTGTGTGTGTGTGTGTGTGTGTGTGTGTGTGTGTGTGTGTGTGTGTGTGTGTATTTTCATGTGTGTGTGAGTGAGAATGCCTGTCAGTCTGAGGGTAGATTTGGGTCAGCTCTCTATCAGGGCCAACCACAGTGCAGCCAGCATTATACCAACACCACACCACTCCAGCCATGCCACCCGTCATAGTGGACAACAAGCCATTGTGCATTAGACACAACAACAACCACAACATCAACACAGACATAGAGGCCCCCAGTGAGCCATTGGTTATATTTATAGTGATGAAATGCAAATGTTATCATGTATGGGATGCACCATTTTGTAGTTTGTGGTATTAAATAATATCCAGAATTAATACTTAAAGATCCCATATCATGCTTTTTTAGGGTTAATTATTGCATTTGGGGGTACTACTAGAATAGGGTAACATGCCTGTATGTTGAAAATACAACTTATTATTGACACACTTTTCATATCCGCAAAACCAATATCAGCATCTTTCAAAAATGTTCTGTTTTGTATCATGTGTCGCTTTAAGGCCTGTCTGCTGTGATTGATCAGCATGCCTACTCTGTAGCGATTGGTCGAACGCTTTACCCGTGTGTCGGCAAATTTACAACCCCGAGAAGTTGTAAACATGCGGGTAGCCGGGAGGTGCGACTTCTGCACTTCGGCACTGAAGTGCAGATGTCGCACTGCAGTCTGACGTCAAACTGTTGCAGAAGTAAAGTTTGTGCGCAGACAAGCTGTTTCACACTCTTAATGAGGGGCGTTCTCGGTGGGCAAGAAAACTCCTCCTGGCTCAGACTTATGTTTTTCTGGTTTAACAGACATTAAACATGTATACGTATGTCATACAACAGTCTAAAGCAAAGGGAAAAGTGAAAAATCATGATATCGCCCCTTTAAAGTTATGCTAAGCATAGCAGATGAGGTCACCTGCTCAGGTCGGATCTGGGCGTTGACCAGATTGTAGACCACCGATTGAGTGAGAGGTACGTCCCTCAGGAGGAAGGAGGTGAGCACTTCGTCGTCCTGCAGGATGTCCTCCACCTTCACACCACGGCCTGGCAGAGAGAACAGAACATCAGGAGGAGGAGAGACCAGCAGGAGGAAGAGGAGGAGGATGAGGGGATCAACAGGAGGAACGTGAGGAGGATGAGAGACCAACAGGAGGAAGAGGAGGAGGAAGAGAGACCAACAGGAGGAAGAGGAGGAGGAAGAGAGACCAACAGGAGGGAGAGGAGGAGGCAGAGAGACCAACAGGAGGAACGTGAGGAGGAAGAGAGACCAACAGGAGGAAGAGGAGGAGGAAGAGAGACCAACAGGAGGAAGAAGGGGAGGAAGAGATACCAACAGGAGTAACGTGAGGAGGAGGCAGAAAGACCAATTGAGAAGGACACTTTTGGATGAATCATAATTTTCTTTTTTGTCTTTTTTCCAAAGCAGAGAATGTCGGGGCCCTGATCAGAGCACTACAAGGCCACGGGCAACATCAACCACTCAAAGAGGACACCATTTCCCAGGAATCAGCCCATGAAAATGGCACGCCCACAACCACGGTAGTCATTACTCATCTGCCAACACTGGCCTGTGTCCAATTAGTCTACAACAAAAACCTGTTGTCCTCGTCTGATTCCTCTGATTTCTCACTGTCTCCAGAGGCAGGACATCAATGTTGTGGTAGGAGGATCTGCCTGGGGATGTTGTATATTTGGCATAACTGTGCAGGCGTGATTCATTTCAGTCTGAGAAATAAAATAAACATGTCAAAAGGGGCGGAAGTGTGCATAATTGATGCATACCTAGAAGACATGTACTAACAAACACATTGAGATACATGAGGAATGTGACTGAAAGGACAAACTGTGGTTTTAAGAGCGTGCGTACTTGGCATTGGGTTAACCGTGTTGAAACCGGGGTGAAACCAAGGTGATACCGGGGTGATACCTGGGTTACACAGAGGTGATACCTGTGTGATACCGGGGTAATACCTGGGTGATAACTGGGTGATAACTGGGTGATTACTGGGTGATTACTGGGTATAATGTCAAAATTGTAAATGTATTTCCAATTTTTCTCATGTCCTGTCTCAGTGTGGCTGTGGACCCAGATCTCTACTGGCCCTTCTCTGTCCCCCGGCAGCAGCGCTTCCTACAGACTGGCTTTAAGTAACCCATCACTGGCTAGAATGTATTATTCCTCAAAAGACTTCCATCATGGAAATTATACTTTTCATTTCCCAGCAAGCCACTTTTTCCATCTCCTGAAAAAAATGTAAATGTTGACTCTAGGATTATATATTAGCAGGGGAGTGGATGGATCCCAGGAGGAAAGACATGTTTACAAGTTCTTCCAGTATGATTCCGTTATCCACATTTCTTCTCCCAAGTTTTCTTACTTGAGCTTACAGGTGAAATCAGTACAAGTCCAAAAATAATCTTCATAAACAGACAAATGACAGCTCACTCCCTCTGAAGTTTGTGTGTGTGTGTGTGTGTGTGTGTGTGTGTGTGTGTGTGTGTGTGTGTGTGTGTGTGTGTGTGTGTGTGTGTGTGTGTGTGTGTGTGTGTGTGTGTTTGTGTGTGTGTGTGTGTGTGTGTGTGTGTGTGTGTTTGTGTGTGTGTGTGTGTGTGTGTGTGTGTGTGTGTGTGTGTGTGTGTACGTGTGTATCCAATGCTGGCTTCAAGATGCATGAGAACCAACCGCATGTCTCCACCAGCACTGAGACAATAGACCTCCAAGGACCTGTTTCATATGTTCTGCATGCCTTGCCAGTGACTCATGGATAAAAGTGGCTGTCGTAGCCATTAGCCATCGGTTTCATTTCATAGTGTCTGTGTGCCCCTTTATCAAGATATATTGTTGTGAAATGGAAGATACATTTTCAGTAGTTCAGAGTGACAGTACAGGATAGGTCACAGGTAACCTGTTGTGACACGTAGCCTTGGTGGACATGACGTTGTCAGTGGTTACACGATGAGACACAGGAAGTTGCGACAAGAGTTTACGGGCTGCAGACGGGGGGAGGGAGGGGGAGCTACAAGACTACGGACATGTGCTCAGGAGGAAAAGTAAGCAGCTTACATTCTTTCCTCCCATAAGAGCTAAACTGGTGATGTAATCCAGTCCTGCTTCTCTCCTTAAGGTGACTAACAGGTGAAGACGTGGGTGTGGCAGAGGGGTATCATGGGGTTCATAGGGTGACATCTTCCCCTCTGGGTGAAACCAAGCCTCCTCAAGGCTGATTAAGTCTCTTATCAAAGCATGTTGAACAGGGGTCCAGGCGGATGGGAATAACCCTTTGAATGACTGCATTCTGTTCTGTTACTTTGAAATCATAACTCTTATTTAAAACATAAGCACTAGATGATGGAGGGGTAAAACCTGTACCTTTACTTCAAAGCACATAATTAAGTAAATATATTTGTACATTATAAAATATATTTACAACGTAGGTCAACGTAGACCAGCCTACGTTGACCTACGTTGACCAGCTCCTGCTTTACATGAATCTTAGAAGTTTTAGCCCCTTCTTCTTCCTGGGACCATGTAAGTCTCTACCCCCCCCCCCCCCCCCCGATCTCAAGCTGAACGCCCATGTCCGACATCCTGAAACATTGAGGTCATAGCTGTGCAGGGGGGCCGCTGGTTGAAGCAGCAGGGAGAGACCACTGACCTGCCACCCGTTCAGGGTGGGTGCCCAGGGAGAGACCAGTGACCTGCCACCCGTTCAGGGTGGGTGCCCAGGGAGAGACCAGTCCACTGACCTGCCACCCGTTCAGGGTGGGTGCCCAGGGAGAGACCACTGACCTGCCACCCGTTCAGGGTGGGTGCCCAGGGAGAGACCACTGACCTGCCACCCGTTCAGGGTGGGTGCCCAGGGAGAGACCAGTCCACTGACCTGCCACCCGTTCAGGGTGGGTGCCCAGGGAGAGACCACTGACCTGCCATCTGCTCAGGGTGGGTGCGCAGGGTGTCCATGAAGGTGCTCATGGCTGTCAGTTCTCTCCAGAGACGGCCCAGCTGAAGGAACTCCGGCTGGCTGAACAAAATGTCCTGGGCATCCGAGTAGAACCTGGCCAATCTGGTGGGGGGAGGACAGGGAAGAACAGATTCACATCGACTGAACTCAGAGCCACACAGGCATGCCTGAACGGACCTGCTAATGCAGCGGCGCAGTAAACTTCAAATGGACATTCTCCCAGAGCCTTTCACCTACTAAAAGCCATCCGTATACTAAATAATAGCTCTTAAATCGTACCTTCAGGACAGCAAGGGAAATAATCATCTAGCTGTGTCCAGAGCAACATGGATAATACGCCTCACATGAAACACCTAGACTCCCACTTATACATGGTCAGCACATGTGTGTAAACACACCTCGAGTGCATTGTAAAACCCATCCCTCCTCATGTAATGAACCATTTATTGGTGTGTAGCTTAGTTCTTAACGCAAGATTCAAACGAAAGTCAGGCCCTTGAATACATTCACGATCCAACAAATGCACAGACACACAGACCCTAAACACGCTCACGCATCCACATCTGAAAGTGAAGCCCTCGAGCCCCCCCCCCCAGCACCGCTGAATGAGACCCATGCTCTGTCTGAGTCGCCATGACGCCACACTGCTCCCTAACCGGCCTCAGTCTGAATGGGACGCCGTGCTGCCTTTGGGGTGGAGGGCTCCAGGGGGGGGGCTGAGGGGGTCGGGCGAGGCTCACATGGAGTTGTTGTAGTTGGACACCAGCCCCGGGGCTTCACCGCGGGTGGGGTACTGGAAGCAGGGGTTGTTGGCGTTGCAGAAGATCCCCAGGATCCACGGTAGGACCCCAGCGGAGGGCATGGCCTTGTTGGGGAAGTGGCCTGGAACCAGCGGCACCATGGGAGGAAGGGAGAGGCGTTAAGGCGTGAAGGCCCTAGTGTGGAGACACACACCATGAGGACGGGCATGCTGCCTACATTCGTGTTGGCGGTACGGGGGATGGGCGCCCCTCAACCACACCAGTCCTATGAACAGCGTCACAGGCCACATGATCTCCATGAAGAAGCGCCCCTGGAGGAGAACCACACAGCATGTCTCAGTGTTGAACGAATGCTTTCCTTTACCGCTGTCTACAAGCCGTGTTTGAGAACATGGCCTACATCAGTTGGCCTACATTCAACCCATTGCCGTGGGAGATTACCGTTTATCTACAGAACATTTAGAGTAATGTCAGTAAAATTCTGATTTAGATCTTCTGTGTGTACATTTGAAATAATAGGATTTCTGACGCTAGTGCATTCATAATAATAAGTCCTAAAATGAGAGTATATTATAAGGCGTCTCCTTTTTGTCATTTTGAATGCATCTGGAGCTAAGCATGCAGGCCCTACCCAACCTATGATTGATCGGATTGCTAAGTACAATTCACCACAGCGTCAAATCACTTTTCAAACAGCATTATCAGTGGCTTTGTTCTAGTCACTATTCAAGACAAGGAAAAGATCACCTTCTGTCTCTTGCGAATGGTCCAGTTCTTCCACAGGAGGAGCTTCACCTGGTACCCCATGCCTCGTCCCTCTCACCCCCCAAGAGGGATCACCACCGCACCAAAGACCTACATCCAACCCCCCTGTAGCGTTCATAGGCTCTGTGAATAACTCTTTGTCTAGGGCAGTCAACATTGTTGAGTGAAATAACTTTGGTAACCAAATCCTGCTCCAACATGGCGGCTGCTCATCTATGATGGTTTGGCGGTGACTGTGATTCTTAACATGGCCAATCATGTCATTAGCCTATTAAAATAAGGAAGTGAAAGTATATACCTTTCACCTGAAAACAGTGACACTAGGCTAGGTTTACAAGAGGCGTGTCTGACACCAGGTGTTGCTGAAGCATGTTGTTATACAATGAACGAATATGAAATGTGAATGTCGATCACTGTCTTGTGGCTGGTATACACGCTCAACACACTTCACCTGGTATAACTTTAGACCACAGATGTACATTATAAAAATACATTGCGATATATGATCTACTGATCATATATCGTATCGTACAATATACTATCAAACACATCATCTTTGCTAAATATGAGTGTCCTGGGACATTATCCATGACTGTGTCTCATGTCGCCAACCACACAATCCCGTCACATTGCGTAAAAGAAGACATTGATCATCTGCACACGGATCGATATGAAGATCTTACCTCAGAGGAACTCAGTCATCGCTGCTGTAATGGTCCATAACATACATCACTGCCTGTAGTGTCACAGGCTCCCTTAGCTCGTCTGCCCAGACCGTGTGAATAGTTAAGCAGATTGGTTTAATCTTTCTCTAAATCCACCAACCTGTTGCTTTGAATGGAGCATACCAGCTGTAGAAGCCGCAGGTTATGGATCACTGCTAAACATTAGTAAACTAAATATATCATATAAGTTATATATCTTTGTTATAAGATATTGAGGGCGAAAAAAATTAACAATTGCCACTGTTTGAGGTTGACACATTTTTTAATAACTTACAAAAAGGCGTTTGCTTTTATGTACCTAATTTGCATTTCAAACAAAACGTAATTAAACATTGTGTCAACCGAGCAGATTTCCATGAAAAACAGATACCATTTGACATGACACATACATCTCTATATAGTGACCACCTGGTGAGATTATGGATATTGATACAATTCAAATGGTCTTGGGGAGAAACCACTTTGGCTTTTGACACATTAAAAAGAGATATGTTCTCATATTTAAACGAGCAAAAAAATCTTATCATGAAACGGATCTCCATTTCTAAAAGCTATTTTTCATTTTATGGTCAACTATATATAAAATAAAGTGACACACACCTCTCCAACTTGTGGCATGTCACCCTTGTGAATGTCACTCGGGACAACGTACTGTAACATCAACAGATTAAATTGCTTCATACACAAGTTCTCACTGAAATGATTGGATAAAAAGTAGCTTAGTATAAACATTTGTTTTGCCCTAAGTAGAATTGTTTTTTGTTTAAAAGATAGCGGATCATCAGCCAAGCGAAGTGCACCCAACCTGTTCTTGAATGCAGTGGCTAATATCGTTGTAACAGTTGAAGTCATACTTTTTTGGTATACATGAACAATTCACACATAATGACCAATGAAGAATACAAAAAATATTTAAGTCAAATGTAATTGCACTTCTTTAAAAAACAATGAGGGTTATAAATATTGTCTGGCTATGGGCCAGCGAGTAGTAAGCATAGTGACGGGTCAATCAAATGTCTGTTTGACAGTGAGCTGAAGCAAATGTTTAATAAGTGCATTCTGTTTTGCCTTTCGGGAAGTGGTATGACTATATATATATATATATATATATATATATATATATATATATATATAATAACTAAACAAATGTTTCCACACACATTTTTCTTCTCAGTCTTCAGTCCTTTTGTCTTCCTCTTATACAATATATGGCACAGAATACCCCCCCTGGGAGGAGCCAGCCGCTAAAGCCCTACCGGGTCCGATCCAATGGGTACTGTGACGCCAAGAGAGGGGCCAGACGGCCGCTGGGTGAACCAGGCCCGTGGAGCCCCCCAGGCCTTCACACAAAGTGGGCCTCGCGGTGCTCCACCTCCTGGAGCCGCCGGGGCCGGAGTCTCTGGTACAGGGGTCGCGCCTGGCCCTGGCCCAGCTCCTCAGGGCTGGAGCTGGAGGAGGAGCGGGACTCCCGCTCTTCATCCTCCTCCTCCTCCTCCTCCTCCTCCTCCTCCTCCTCCTCCTCCGGGGGCTCATCCACCGACACCTCGATCTCAATCCCCAGCTCCTCTTCGTCGTCATCGTCCTCCTCCTCTTCTTCTGCGCTGTGGGCCTGTGAAGAGCTCTGCAGCAGCTTGGCGCGGGCGCCGGTAGAGGGGGGTTTGTAGAAGGTGCCCGGCGGGGGCCTGAGGGTCCGGGGGGCCCTGAAGGGGGCGGCGCCCAGGCTCTGCTCGTCCACGTTGTCCTCCCTCCTCAGAGTCCTGCCGGGCCTCACGGCCACGGCGTACTGCCGGCCGGGGCCCCCCAGGGGGCCGGCGGCGAGGCACACGGGGGGCCCCGAGGCGGGCAGGACCAGGCCCTCGGCCGGCGGGGAGCCACAGGCCGGGGCCCCGGTGGTAGTCCTGGGGGCCCCGTCGCCGTGCTGCTTGTACTGCCGGTCCCAGGTGCGGCGCAGCGTGTGTGTGTCGATGAGCGTACTGCGGTACCGCGAGCTGGCCCGGGACTTGGGGCCGTCGAGGTCCCAGCGTGGCTCCCCCTCCTCCTCCTCCCCCTCCCCCTCCTCCTCCTCCTCCTCCTCCATGGGGCGGGGCCCCGTCTCCAGGGCCGCCGCGCTCAGGGGCCCGTGGTTGTTGTCCAGGTGGGAGTGCGAGGCGGGCGGCGGCGCCCGGTCCACGGGCACGCTGGCGGGCCGGGAGTAGACCTTGTTGCGCGTGTGGCGCAGCTGGACGCGGGACACGCCCCCGTGGCTGGAGCGGCTGAGGCCGGCGGGGCGCGGGTGGGAGACGCCCGGCAGCGCCGCCCCGTTGACCGAGTCTGTGGAGTCGGTGTCTGGAGCTGCGGGGAGAGGAGAGAGGCATGAGGCTGATGGACTGCTGGAACACGTCATTCACTCCATAGGGGCTGAGTGTAATTAATGTAATCAAGTGTTAGTATTTGATCAATGCAGACACACACGCACACACACGCGCACATGCACACACACACACACACACACACACACACACACACACACACACACACACACACACACACACACACACACACACACACACACACACACACACACACACACACACACACACACACACACACACACACGCATAAGCAGAGAATCTAGTATTTCCAGCACTGACCAGGTTCAAAGTCTGTCCTGTCTGTCCTGTCAAGCCCTGGCATGGTCTCCTTGACCTCAGCCAATAGATGGGAGGAGGGGATGATGGAGGAATGCCTCTTGTACACCTTGGAGCTCTGCTGTAATGGGGAGACAATGTAGAGAACAACATATACACAATGAGCTTTGGTGGACATTATTTATTAAACCATTACCTTCTATTTAGCAGCAGTTATTATGCATTATGGAATATTAAAAAGTAATAAAACAACTGTACTGTTGATTATTGATTGATCATACTATAATTCCATGATAAATCCTATTTTACGGAGCACTAATCTAGCTCTGCAAAAAAACTAATTTCCTTCCAAGCAAGTATACAACTGAAACTGCAAAAATGAATGTTTGGTAGCTAGCAATTAAAATGTATCATAGTTCATAATATATGTGTATTAATGTTCAGTATTATCTATATTCATTGTAAAGATGTGTCTTTAGCGTATGCAGCACTGGGACATAAGCAACAATGCAAAACCATCCTAAAAACAAACCTCCTTGATGTCCCCCAGGGACTTGGAGTGCCTGCTCAGCTGCTGAGGCTTGAGGCGGGGCTGGGCCGCGCCTCCACCTTCCCCTCCACCTCCGCCCGGCAGGGGGCTGAGGGGCGTGTCGAAGATCATCTGGTAGTGGCGCACCAGCAGCTCCACGATGAGGGCCTGGTAGGGGTAGTCCACCAGCGAGGAGAGGGACACCTCGGCGTCCGCCTGCCGGGGTTTGACCAGCGTGGGGCCGAAGATGATGCCCAGGTTGCTGGCCGTCATCTTGTTCTCCTCGGCGCGCTCCGATACCCTGGGGGGCGGAGAGCCGTGGGTTAGAAGGGAGTCCAGTCGTTGGTACGTCTCATGCTACAGATGTTTTGGGATGGCAGTAGCTCAGGAGGAAAAGCAGGTTGACTGGTAACCGGAAGGTTGCTAGTTCCATCCCCAGCCTCTCCTATCGGGAGTGTCGATGTGTCCCTGAGCAAGACGCCTCACCCTGACTGCCCTTGACAAGCTGGCTGTCGCCCTGCGTGGTTGACACTGCCGTCGGTGTGTGATGTGTGAATGAATTGTAAGTTGCTTTTACTAAAAGCGTCAGCAGAAACCTCTAAACGTGATGCTTTGTAACAGCAGATAAGAGCCGGTGAAAACACGGGCCTCGACCGAAGTCGCCGCTGGTTCAATCCTCGGGGCTGGTTCAAATCCTCGACCCATCCCCCAGAAAGAGATGTCCAACAGGCAATGCCACTATGCCGCTCTGCTCCCAGACATTGTTGTCTGGGAGTAGAGCGGCCTATGAATGAGTAATTAATCAATCAGAGTGTGTGTTTCACGGCCCTGTACCTGTGCAGGTGCTGGATGATGAACTGCAGGGTCCTGTAGTAGGTGGAGGGGAGCTGCCGGAGGAGGTCCTTGATCTTGAAGAGGACCCGGTTGAGCTCCACGCTGACCTGCGGGGGAGGGGGCAGACACGAGGGGGTCTCCGGGGGGGGGCTGTGCCGCGAGGCCTCCAGCTCCTCTATGATGACCGCCTGGCTCTCCTTGGCCAGGCCGATGAAGTCGTTGTAGTAGCGGAACATGATGAGGGGCTCTGGGAGCTGGGGGGAGGGGGGGAAGAACACGGACAACATGTTATCACGGGAGCTCAGACCTTTTCTCCCGCCACACGCCGGGCTCGTCTCACTAGCTTCGTTAATGTCATTACTTAGCCAGATAAAGGAACACCCGCCTGATCCCGGCAGCATTAGTAACACAGAAGTAGCAGTAGTAGTAGTCGTAGTACACAGCAGTAGCCCACCTGTCTCAGGTAGAGCTTCAGCACGTTGCTGATGTCGTGGGGGTAGAGGTCCGACAGCTCCACCAGCTCCTTGCCGTTCTCAAACGCCTGGCACAGCTTCTCCACGCGGGACTTGGCGCCGTTCACCCGGTAGATCCCCTTCAGGGTAACCATGACGACAAGAGCAGTGAGCAGGAGTAGAACTACAGCGATACCAATCGGCTTCAACCCCATTCATTTGAATGATCCACCAGTGAACGGATCCCTCCCTACCTTCAGGTTGAGCGCCCTGGCCTCGATCTCTGAGGTGCACTTCCTGATGATGAAGGGCACTCCGTCCGGGCTGTCCTTGGAGGCCTGCGTAAAGTCGATGCCGAACAGGTGCAGTCTCCCCTGGAGCTTCTTGTGGCCACACTGGATGGCCAAAGTCTCCAGACACTTCTTATGGCAGGCCAAGGAGCACTGGGGCGGCACACAAACTTGATCAGTCACCCACCGTTTTAACGCCAGAGTATAAAATCTGATTTCTTTATAAATGTTATAACAATTAATGTAGAAAATAACACTTGGTCCGGCTTTTGCATTTTTGGCTGAGCCTGTCAATTAAACAAGAGGTAAATATGTTATTGTTTCATTCTACCATTAAAACAATATAGAAATGTTTCGCCTTTATTAGTGCTGAAATATTTTATTATAAGATAAATAAACAGATTGACAATCTACTTTGAGTGCTAGTCTAGAGATTATTCAGGCTGAGACTGTTGTTTGGTGGACAGGCTGAGGCACAAATAATTTACGAGAATGAATCTCATGAATCAAATTTTGAGTCAACTGCGAGTCCTTTTCTGAAAGTTCCTTCGTCTTACGGCAACGCTCAATGCATCTGATCTCAAACTTTCCAAAGGAAGTGAGCGAAACTGGATCTTGCTAGGGGCAGAGTAGCGGGTGAGAACCGCAGGGCTTTGGGAAGCAGGGACAGACCTCAGAAGACAAACAGAGATCCTTATTTTCCACTGCGTGTTGCCCAGACTGCAGTCTATTGGTGGAAGGGTTCCCCCGGGGGGGGGAACAGGGCCAATCTAAACATCAGCGCTCACGTTCTATATCGCCGGGTTGGAGTGGGTGCTGGTGAATCTTTTTGATAAAGTTTTGCTGAATCCAAGTGAATAAGCAGAGACATTCCAGAGAGCCAAAACACTGCTGCTGTAGGTCAGACTCTCAGCCTACTATTTGCGTGTAGCTTGTTAGAATGGCACAGAAGTCTGTCAGCTATTCGTGAGTGCTATGTGCTGTGAGGATATCTCTTCTGGTAGAGTACGCCCTCCCCGTATGAGGCTATTTCGTTTTTAGATGATGCCGGACTGTTGAGTCGCCCAGCCGCTGTTCCCCCTCTGATCCCTTAGTTAACGCTGGATTTACACTACTGTTCAAAAGTTCAGGGTAACTTAGAAATGTTGTTATTTTTTGAATGATGATAACATTAAATTAATGGATTTACACTACTGTTCAAAAGTTCAGGGTAACTTAGAAATGTTGTTATTTTTTGAATGATGATAACATTAAATTAATCAGAAATACAGTCTAGACAATGTTAAGGTGGTAAATGACTATTCTAGCTGGAAACGGCTGATTTTTACTGGAATATCTACATAGGTGTACAGAGGCCCATTTCCAGCAACCATCCCTCGAATGTTCTAATGGCACATTGTTGAGCTAATAGTGTTGAAAGGCTAATCGATGATTAGAAAACGTCAATTTTGTTAGCCCTGCTGAAAACTGTTGAATAAAAGTGTGAGTTTTCATGGACAACATGAAATTGTCTGGATGGCTCACCTCCTCGCACTCGGCTCCGTGGAACACCACCAGGCTGTCACACTCGCGGCACTTGGACGGGGCGCGCAGCTTCCTGAGCTTGTGTGTCTGGGCCGCCTTGGACATCTGGGTGTTGCGGAAGGGCCCCGGGGAGCTGGCCATCTCCGTCCCCATGTCCATGTTCAGACCTGGAGGAGCAGCGCACGGTGGGGCCCCGGGACACAAGAAGGGCGGGAGGGGGGGAGAAGAGTTAGCTAGCTGTAAACGCCTCCCAGCGGTCCACCGCAGCGTGGCTAACTGGGGCCAGAAGCATCTTTCATTTACATTTAAGGCAGTTAGCAGATGCTTTTATCCAAAGCTAATTACAATAAGTACATTTGTCAGAATTTGTGAGATCTTAAAGAACCCTGATGCAACCTTTGCCCTTTCACTTTTGCACCCGTGGTCCTTTTCAGTCTGACAACCAAGGAAGAATGAATGTTATGTTGCCAGTAGAATACCTTCTGTAGCTGCACTATGAACTACATGTCTCTGAGAGCCAAAAACGATTAAAGCTGATATACCGGTTGTACCTCCCTCGGGATTAGAGAACAAAAGACTGATTACTCTAACAGCCTTTGCAGACATCTACTCATGAGCCACACTTAACCGTCTGTGGAATTACAGACGGCAATGGCCCAGTATGACTCAATGTTTCTATTCAACAGGAGCTCCTGTTTTTAAGACATTCAGTGGCTCAACGCTCCTGCTGTGGTCGTCTGCCCTGACACATCAGACAATACACTTAAATAAGGCAGGGCTGCTTTTGGCATCAATAAATATGAAGGACAGTCAAACGCAGTTTCATTGAAAGCGTAAACGGTGTAAGACCAGATACTACAATGTAAACAGTGATGCTTCCTCCAATGGTGTCTACACTGCAGAGGAGCAAAATATCATAGCAACATATTTCCAGATTTCAAACTGCATTTATCCTTACTGGTGGGATTTCCACCTTCATTCGAGAAGAAAAAGAATAGTAATCAAACAAGGCAAATAACATGGGTCTAAACCAATGTAGTGAGCCTGGCAGCACGTGTCTAGCAGCCGCTCTCATAGGGGCGGGGACAGGGGCCCCCTCTGGTCCAGGTATATGACATGGGTCTAAATCAATGGCGTCCGCAGCACCTACCGCTCTCAAAGGGGGACAGGGGCTCCCTCTCGTCCAGGTCGTCGGCAGAGGACATGGTGCCCGTGGAGGGGGTCCGTGGGAGCCTCCTCTTGAAGTCCCCTGAACAGGACCACATGCACCAGTTAATCCTCATGGCCAGGCTACACAGCAGCGTGTAGAGGCCTAGTGTCGCTTGTTGCTATGCTGTCCCTGCATCGGCCCGTCACTCTCCATCTGACAGGACCCCACTTTATGGGATTGGCTTTAGGTGCTGTGGGGGTGTGGTCGACTTCAAGTTGGTAATATTGAGGGGGGGGGGGGGGGGGGGGGGGATTGTTTCATCACTCAGATGAGTGATTGTTTCATCACTCATCTTTCCATTGCCAATAATGCCATTCCACCAATCAGGGATGACTTGCAAGGTCATGGAGGTCAAGTTCAGTTTGTGGAGGTCTGAAAGGGAACAGTAGGGGGAGGGGTGGGGGGGGGCAGGGCTAACTTGGCCTTCGTATCCGCCATTTTGAAGCATCTATACATAAGCCAACACGGAAAACAAATCCAAAAAGTGGAGTGATCAAACAGGTCTTGTTAACCGATTTCACCCCCACTTTGAGTTTATTGGAATACGTTTTTTTCATATTGATGCACTTTGACAATTTCGGTCTCGGAGCTCTCAAACGTCTTCTTCAAAGAGACGGTTCGGTGGGTACCCCCGGCCCTATAACCCTTACTGAGTGATGGAGAAAAAGGAGAACTCAAACGTAGGAGTGAGAAAGAAACCATGACAAAAGCCCTCAAAAGAGGGGAACCCCCTTTTCAGTATGGCAGGGATTGCAATTGGTGCAGAGCGGACAGCTGTAGCATTGCAATAAAACATGTACAATAAGGTGACAACTAACATTAGCCGCAAGGAATGCAGCCATAGTGCAGGGGAATTAGCATAACAGAGGAGGGCAGGAATGGGAGACATTTAGATTCATGAAGATTAGCAAATGATCCATTGTGATTCAACTGTGATCACATGCAGCGCATGTGATTGCAGAAGACACATGCAGCAATAATAACCTTATACTTACTAAAACAACAAACAGACATGCTTTATACTATCGGTTTCCCTAAACAAACTGGCGAGGTCACAAAACCTCACTTTCACTTCTGTGAAACAACCACAGAAGTGCTTTTGATTAGATTGCGCCTTGTTTTTGAGATCCAAGTCGTAACTTGGATCTCAAGTTACGGCGGGAGAATCTTGAAAGACAATTGTTTCTGTTTGGCGCCTTTAAAATCCTTGTCATGATAAACATGTCTTAACAACATTGTTTTTTAAAGTAGTTTTTTTTTAAGGTTTCATCTTTTTTACTGTAGCATGAGTAAGACAATTAGGCATGGGATTGCGGGCAGGAATCTAACCTGGGTCGCTGCGGTAAGGACTGGGAATTAATGGTACGCGCTCTACCCAGTGACGCACCGGGGAGCCCGATCTTAACAACATCGATGTACAACCTGCAGCGAGAGTGATGCACACAGACACTCCCAACATTTTTGTGAGCACTGTTGACTGCCAAGTTTGGAAGCGTGCGCTGCCGTATCGAACCCGCATCTGTTGGAACACGATGGCTAGGATAACATTGCATTGGGACACTTTGGTACCATAGCAACTGGGACACACACACAAACACACAAATACCACCCTGCACACATTGCGGCTAAAAAGCGTTAGTTTATGCGGATGCGTGTCTGTGTGTGTCATCCCCAAGGTGGCCTTGTTTTTATAACACAGCTAGATATATCAAATCACAAACAGAACCCTCAACAAAGTGTTTTGCTACACGAAATGTTCACAGGTTTCCAGAAAACACCCTTGCTGCTTTACTGGGCGAGCACCAATCAAGCTTTTACCCCATAGTAAAGTCTGCTGCCCTTCTTGTATCTCTGGTAAACACACTTTCACAGCAAAGCCATAAAAACAAACAGCCGCCCAGCATGAAGGAGAGATAAGATGAAGATAACTGCACAAAGACCCTCAGACCTGGCATCCTGTATCTAGATATCAGCTACTACACAAGTCCCTTCTTTCTAGAACAGAATGCAAACTGACTAACACTGAAACTCAATTAGGCAGTTTGGAAGCTGTGGTTCATGGTTTTGCGTAGTCTCACTTTTCCACGCTGGTATCGGTTACCACATTATGGGACATGCTTTGTGAAAGTCAAATCAGAAACGGAATTATTTTTATTTTATATATAGGCCTATAATATATTTTCAGATACAAGGAAGGGGACTCTGTGCATCCTTGCTGCCATAAACCCAAAGCATCATCTGATGTACTCTGACTGGAAAGGAACATGTTTGATACTTTGTTATAATGAAGCATTAGTCAGTAACTGACACTTAGTTGTTTATAATGAAGTACTGGTCAGTATTTGACACTTAGTGGTTTATAATGAAGTACTGGTCAGTAACTGACACTTGGTGGTTTATAATGAAGTACTGGTCAGTATTTGACACTTAGTGGTTTATAATGAAGTACTGGTCAGTATTTGACACTTAGTGGTTTATAATGAAGTACTGGTCAGTATTTGACACTTAGTGGTTTATAATGATGTACTGGTCAGTATTTGACACTTAGTGGTTTATAATGAAGTACTGGTCAATATTGGGGCCTTAGTGGTTCATAATGAAGTACTGGTCAGTATTGGGGCCTTAGTGGTTTATAATGAAGTACTGGTCAGTATGACACTTAGTGTTTTATATTGAAGTACTGGTCAGTATAAAACACTTAGTGGTTTATAATGAAGTACTTGTCAGTATTTGACACTTAGTGGTTTATATTGAAGTACTGGTCAGTATTTGACACTTAGTGGTTTATAATGAAGTACTGGTCAGTATTGGGGCCTTAGTGGTTTAGAATGAAGTACTGGTCAGTATTTGACCCTTAGTGGTTTATATTGAGGTACTGGCCAGTATTTGACACTAGTGGTTTAGATTGAAGTACTGGTCAGTATTTGACACTAGTGGTTTATATTGAAGTACTGGTCAGTATTTGACACTAGTGGTTTATAATGAAGTACTGGTCAGTATTTGACACTAGTGGTTTATAATGAAGTACTGGTCAGTATTTGACCCTTAGTGGTTTATAATGAAGTACTGCTCAGTATTAGACTATTAGTAGTTTATATTGAAGTACTGGTCAGTATCTGACACTTAGTGGTCTATATTGAGGTACTGGTCAGTATTGGGGCCTTAGTGGTTTACATTGAGGTACTGGTCAGTATTGGGGCCTTAGTGGTTTATATTGAGGTACTGGTCAGTATTGGGGCCTTAGTGGTTTACATTGAGGTACTGGTCAGTATTGGGGCCTTAGTGGTTTACATTGAGGTACTGGTCAGTATCGGGGCCTTAGTGGTTTACATTGAGGTACTGGTCAGTATTAGGGCCTTAGTGGTTTACATTGAGGTACTGGTCAGTATTTGACCCTTAGTGGTTTACATTGAGGTACTGGTCAGTATTAGGGCCTTAGTGGTTTACATTGAGGTACTGGTCAGTATTTGACCCTTAGTGGTTTACATTGAGGTACTGGTCAGTATTAGGGCCTTAGTGGTTTACATTGAGGTACTGGTCAGTATTGGGGCCTTAGTGGTCTACATTGAGGTACTGGTCAGTATTAGGGCCTTAGTGGTTTACATTGAGGAACTGGTCAGTATTGGGGCCTTAGTGGTTTACATTGAGGTACTGGTCAGTATTGGGGCCTTAGTGGTTTACATTGAGGTACTGGTCAGTATTGGGGCCTTAGTGGTTTACATTGAGGTACTGGTCAGTATTGGGGCCTTAGTGGTTTACATCGAGGTACTGGTCAGTATTGGGGCCTTAGTGGTCTATATTGAAGTACTGCAGTGCTCAGTATCGGGGCCTTACCGGGGCTGGCGGTGGGAGAGTCCATGGAGCGGGACTCGCTGCTCCCTCCAGCGCTCTCCGAGTCGCTGCACATCCCTCCACCCTGACTGGCCGAGGCCCAGGGTCTGAACGGGCCCTGGATCCTCAGAGCTGCCCAAACAGAACCACACAAGGCTTAGGAAAGAAACCGGCATTCTTCTTTGTGGACTCATCATTCGATTAAGTTTCACTGATTCATTCGCTTGTAACAACACTGTTACAAGTTGCCCTTTCTGAGTTCCCACAACCCCAGAAAAATGTCAGTATTATGATTTGATAACAGTCTGAGAGATGATTGCCCAAATATCTGTATGTCTGGAGAAATAAGTAAGCAAATGTATTATCTGCTTCTGTACTATTTATTCAATGCAAAAGACAAAACTAGAGGTTGCAAGTCAGAGTTGTATAGCGATGTTCGGCAATGTCAAGTTTGGGCATTTGGATTAAGCTGGATCTCTCTCTCTCTCTCTCTCTCTCTCTCTCTCTCTCTCTCTCTCTCTCTCTCTCTCTCTCTCTCTCTCTCTCTCTCTCTCTCTCTCTCTCTCTCTCTCTCTCTCTCTCTCTCTCTCTCTCTCTCTCTCTCTCTCTCTCTCTCTCTCTCTCTCTCTCTCCTCTCTCCTCTCTCCCCTCCCCCCTCCCCCCCCGTCTCAAACATTACCATTGTCCTGTGATTAGTCTTAAATGCTCTGTTGAAACCCACTTCAAACCCCCATAAAAGTCTTGGCTAACAATGGTCAATTGTTTATTTCATACTAATATTCAGGCAGCTTCCCTCCCTTCACCACAGAAGGTTACCACTTATATTCTAAACCCTTAACCATGTGTCATGCTTTTCAAATACTGATCAATGAAGACCTAAGGGTTAAACAAAAACAATGGCTCTTGCCAACGACACGCTATCACCAAACAAAAGAGCTTGCCCCGTAAAGCCGCTGAGAGTCCCAGTGTCAATCAGGGTCAATATCGATGGTGTCAAACACATTTGTTCTTGTTTCACATTCCAGGGTACTTGCCCTCACATTGACACCAATTAAGGTTACAAATAGTTAGTCTTTTGTCCTCATTTTATTTGTAACGATTTAGAAATAAAAAAAGACAGCTAATAAAGAGAGCTTCTGAGGTGAGCTGAGGCTACTGTTGAAAGTATCCTGGTTCATCCATTGTGAGGAGGTCTCATCCTCAGGTCAGAAAGGCCTGAGGGTGCCCACCTTGGATGTCTGTGCTGCTGTTGGAGCGGCGCTCAGAGATCTTGGCGGGCCGTGCGTTGACGGGGCTGTCCACCTCGTCGGCGCTGAGGCAGTCGGCGGGCCCGGACCCCGCAGGGGAGAGGTTGCATTGAGAAGAATGGCTTCCGGTCAACGGTCGCTTGGAGAACACAGACCTGAGGAGGACATCCGACAAACGTAAGGCCATGAGAAGAGACTCGCTGGTAGTCATGAGCAGCGAATGAGCGGTAAAAAAGCGGTGTTTGTTATCGGATTGGTTAAAGGAATACATTGTTGTTTATTTGAGGAGCCTTACGTAAGAGTAGATGTAACCAGTGGTTTAATGGCTTTCAGGAAGGCAATGTTCCGGAATTGTGAGCTCAAATCACAAACTAAATTAGAACTGTGTACATGATAATAATTATAAGGAATCTTTTTCAATAAAATGAAGAATGATATTACCATACACCCCATAGTAAGATCAAAGTAGAAAATAGAATCAGTAGAGTGCCAGAAGGTGCTTGTAAAGGTGTTTCATAACCCCTTCAATGCTTTGTAACATGGGGGCAGGATGAGAGTCCTTCTCTCAATATATCTGACCCAGTTGTCTATAATAAACCATTCAAAGACCAGTGTGTGTTCATTTCCTGACTCTCATGCTCCATTCTTTTGATCAGAAGCGATTAGGGTCGGCCGAGAGGTAAACGTTCTGAGAACAAAGCTTTCTCTTATGGCCACCTGCTTGGTGTGTGCACGTGTGTGTGCATGTGCGTTTGTGTGCATGTGCAGTGCGTGTGTTTGTGATGCCTTGGGGACCGCAAACAAAACTGAACAATAAAAATGACAAAGGAAAACATTCTCTAGGCTACAACAGGATTCCCACTTTACTGGGTCACAAAATTAGATGCCCTCTTAGAATTGCAACAATAAACTATAAACAAAAATCAACTTCTGAATGACTAGATAAATAGCTAGCTATTTAAATGGAGAAGATATTTAGACAACTTATGAATGACTAGATAATTAGCTAGTTATTTAAATGGAGAAGGCTATTATAATAAATGACTCATAAGTAAACCCTACATAGAGCTTTTGAGTGAGGCGATGATGTGATGGTATATACGTGCGCGCGTTGTTGAACCTGGTAC
The DNA here is from genome assembly GCF_026213295.1 of Gadus chalcogrammus. Taxonomy (NCBI): domain Eukaryota; kingdom Metazoa; phylum Chordata; class Actinopteri; order Gadiformes; family Gadidae; genus Gadus; species Gadus chalcogrammus. Next base: position 3,099,212 of record NC_079434.1, on the reverse strand, counting down.
GTGCCACACACGCCGGTGGATCAACACGCGCCTCCCGGTGGTCTCCTCCACTGACCACCGCTTCCTCAGGAAGACCCCCAGCCCGTGCTCACTGGGGGGAGACCCTCTCCACAACAACGCTGTTCCCCTACGTCCTCCCACCCCCATCTGACCTCACCAAGGGCCCCCGGTGTGGCAGGGGCCCTTCTGCCTTACTCTGCAAGCACCAAGGGGCCAGTGTGTGTTAGCGCGTGAGTGCATGTGTGTGGTTGCGGGTGCGAGTGCCTGTGTCTGTGTGTGTGTGCACGTGTGTGGCTGTGTGTGCGTGTGACTGCATTTGTGTTGTTGCGTTTGTGGGTGTACGTTTGAGTGCCTGCGTGTGCGTGTGCCAGCGTGTGGTTTTGTGTGTGTGTGTATGAGTGCCTGCATGTTGTTGTCTGCGTGTGTGCTTATGTGGTACATGCGTGCTTGCGTGCCTGGCTGCGTGCATGCGTGCGTGCGTACGTATGTGTGTGTGCGTGCTTGTGTGTGTGTGTGTGCCTGTGTGTATAGCTCACCCTGCCTTGGGCTCAGAGGAGGCGTCGGGGCCGGCGGGCAGGCTGCTGACGTACTGGACGTAGCGCTGGCCCGGCTCGTACAGCTTGGCCCGCTCACACAGGCTCTGGTGGTTGACCGGCAACGACACCACCTGGGCTTGCTGCAGCTGGAACCAGTTCACCGTCACCTGGGCGACCAGAGACACACAACATCATCAGCCAACTGCTTATCCCTTCACACGTCCACATAGACATTAGGGTTGGCAAACTGATGATGTTGAACTTGTTTCTCTCAATTAATTGATTGACAGCCGTGGCAACTGAGCTCCAGCGTTGCCCAATATTTGCTGGCATTACACGGGAAAGGATGACTACATCTGCCCTAATGGGTGCTCTGAAGGGGCACTGAAATACAGGTGTTCTGCTGGGCAGACCACAAAATTGGCTCCTCTCCCTGCAGGTAGGAGCCAATCAGGTCCTAGATCAGCTCTTTAGCTCTTTGAGCCCCGAATATATTCTGTTGAGTGGTGTAAAAGTCGTCCAGGGGTCACAGTGGTGCCCCCCGGGGTTGAAGAGGTCCTCGGAGAACAGGGACTGGACTCACGGCCTTGAGGGTGAGGTCACACTGGAAGACCATCTCCCGCAGCTGGCTGAGGATCAGGCTCTTGGTGGCGGCCATGTCGGCCCTCTTCACGCCAACGTCCATCTGACACGCCCTGCAGTGTTCCCGGGCCTCCTCCGCCTGACACACACAGGGGAGAGAACTCAGTGAAGCCAGCAGACGGGCACATATCCCCACAGCCACACGTTGGACGTTGGCAGATAATGTTGTGTCTCTGGCCTGTTACCCTCTGCAGCGCCTCCTCCTCCAGCCTCCTCTTCTTGTCCAGCTTGGCCCCCACGGGGCCCACGGACCCCACGGGGCCCCCGGCCCCGCCTTGCTGCAGGGGCAGCTGCTGCTGCAGCTCCTCCTCGGCGCGGCCCGTGGCGGCGCGGGCCTTCTGGTGCTCCTCCTGCCGCTGGCCCCGCAGGAGACGCGCCTTCCTCAGGGCGCTGTCCGCATCGTGCTGCACACACACGCACACACACACAAACACACACACACACACACACACACACACACACAGACACACACACACACACACACACACACACACACACACACACACACACACACACACACACACACACAGACACCTTAATTCTCATTGTTCCACACTTACTTACTCCTTACTTATCCTTACTACTTATGCATGCATGACTTTGCACAAATACAAGTTATATACATTGATGTGTATGCCTGTATATGCCTGTATACACACATACATAGAATGTTCATACATTTATCTGTATGCTGCCTCATGCACAGTCTATGGTTGTTTATACCCATCGATTCCTCCGTAAAGAAAAAAAGAGAAAAACATCCCTTTAATAAAGCATTATGAAGTATTAACTATCTATCCCTGGAACAGAGAATAAGCTGACATGCAGTAGCCTTGTGTGTGACAACAAACGATTCAAAAGCAGGCACTCCTCCAGCTACGATATCGGTTCAAATGAATTCAGTAGAACATTCCTTCTGACCAGGGACAGACCATTGGGGTTTGTTGTGTCAACAGAACCTGGCATACTGAAGACCCTGGTCGACCATGAACCATTCATACCACAATGTCTCAGACGCAAATGTGAAGCCTGGAGCTTGGCATCATTTGAATCGGTCACAGTCCGATTACAGCCAAGCAACCCAGCTCATCTACAAATGAATGAGCAGAAAACATAAAAGCGGCAAAGAATTTTGGGATGGCCAAGTCAAATTACGACGCTAAGGCCTGGAGAACGCTCTTTATGAATCCAACAGCCTCAAACGTCGGGGAACAAAAGTCCCTTAAATCCACGTCAATGCTCATTTATAATTATATATCCTGTAGTTCTGCTGAAGGGCAACTGAAGTACTGGGCCGTGGAGAGTCATTGAATTTTTACACATGGCCTCCGCGGGTTGGCTTAGTTTCTCTTGATTACATTTACATTTAGGGCATTTAGCAGATTATTTTATCCAAAGCGACTTACAATAAGTACATTTGTCAGACGAAAGAGAAACAACAATATATCGCTGACGGTACAATAAGGAGGTTCATAGAACCAAGTGCCCAGCACTAACCATCACTAGGTTAACCCATTCCCTGTATACAACAAAGATAGCTAAGATAAGACGCTACACAACTAAAAAGTATGACACACAATAAGTGCGTACATAAAGTGCCAGGACGTACGACATACAATAAGTGAGTACATTAAGTGAAAGGACGTACGACATACAATAAGTGAGTACATTAAGTGCCAGGACGTACGACATACAATAAGTGCGTACATTAAGTGCCAGGACGTACGACACACAATAAGTAAGAGGGTTCTGAGGGGGTGGCTATGCTTATTAACGATGAACTTCAAATGGGTAGAGATTGATCTTTCCAAATGTGACGTTCAACCTACCATTCTCTTCTGCTCCCTCTGCCACTGCTCCTTCACCTCTTTCCGCAGTTTGTCCAGCTCAGACTTTCGGGTCTGCAGAGGCTACAATGGACACACACACACACACACACACACACACACACACACACACACACACACACACACACACACACACACACACACGGTAAGTGTTTGATTGGATAGTGGTTGAGTGTCAACAGCGTGATGTTCAAGACACAGAAGGGGTGAAGGGAGCTGGAGATGTGACGTGAAGGAAGGACCCACCAGGACAAACTTGTTGCTTTGGAGTACGGCCGCGGTGTGAAGCAGGAGCTGGCTGTACTCAATGTCGTTTCTGAATGCTGACATGTAGATCTCGCGGAAGGCCATGAACTCCTTGAAAATAAGAACTTAAAGTCAGACCACTGTCGATTGACTTGACGATAAACTGAACTGAATTTGCTGGACACTCACCTGTTGACTCGCAAGGTTCTTTGCCGATTCGGCCATTTTGGCGTAACTTTTGGCACACTCAATATCTGTGAACAGAGAAAAGAATGTGAGGATCAACTGAATGTGTAGAGTCCAGCCCTGTAAACACTCCTCTCAAACAAATCTGGGTTTTACAATCAGTAACGCAAGTAGTTCATTAGATAAAATGACCATTGCACAAAGCAATAATATGACAAATGAAATTGTCATATGATTACGATGGGAATAGACCATTAAAGTGTCATTGTTGTGGGTAAAGACATTCATATATATATATACAGTCGTACCACTCTCCATCATCAGGGTGCCTATGAGGGGTTGACAAACATAACCAGCCTTGTCTACCCATTACCAGACCCTGAAGCGTACCACGATGCAAGCAAAACAACACTCTCAAAACAGTTAAGTGTTGGATTGACGACACATTGAGGACAGCTGCATTCTCCAGCTGTCAGACAGCAGACACAAGTAGATCACGGGCCTGTGCTGACTTGTTGAGTGACTCAGACCATAAATTAAGCAATGAAGTAAAAGGAGTCACAGCATCGTGCAACAGCAAGACAACATGCTAGACAGCAGGTGATCTTATTTAACCCCTAGAAGCAAAAGCTAGGCTCGGACCTGCTACGCTTTCGAATGCATTCGTCAACAGAATAATGTTAAGAAACTTTACAAATAGACCAAACAATTACACCTGCAAATAAGTTTGCATGCAAGTCATATAGTATGTTGTTGACTTTATAAAATGGGACCAAAAAGCAATCATGAGATCATACATCTAATAAAGTCAATTGTTTAGTATTATACATAAGATGAGACTGGAGGAGGGGAGGAGGAGGGGGGGAAGGTTCTCAGTGAGGGGGAAACTCATCAGAGGCACTTAATATTATTCATAAGATGAGACTTTTTCCCCATCTTTGTTCAGGCCTGAATTTTTCTTCATTACACTTTAGAAGAAATACCATCCAAACCAGCAAAAGGGCACATTTTTATCTTTATCTGACTACATTAAAATGACGTGCATCTTTTCTCGTGTCATAAAAATCTGTACAAAGCATTGTCCCAGATTATTACTGCAAATCTTAAGGACTAATGCTGGATGACGCGAATGACACCGTAAACTACATTTGCTTGCGCTGTTAAGTGTGTCACATTCCTTGTTGATTCATCTGCTTGAAATTACAACATACTCATCTTGTTTAACCATGTTCTGCTTGCATACTCGAGCATCATATGTTGCGCTACACGTGCGCTCCAAATAAATCATCCCTCAAAGGTGGAAGAAATGGGAAGATGGGTAGAAATGGGTAGAAATGGGTAGAAATGGGATCCCATTTCTACCTCTTACCCCTTCGCCTTACCCCTTCAAAACAAGGGGGAGGGTTAAGGGGAAGGGGTGAGGGGTAGAAATGGGATTGGGCCTAAACCAAACCTGGCGGGGTAGCAGCTGGGACGGGACCGGGGGACTCACCCATGGCGAGCCGCCTCTCCACCCAGACCAGCAGCTCCTTGGTGTACTTGGACCAGGCCTTAGCGTAGAGCAGCGCCGACTCCACGCCCGAGTCGCTGCGCTGCAGCGCGGCGTCCACCTCCCCGGGCTGCGCCGGGGACAGCGACGAGGGTGCCGGGGGGGAGGGTCCTGTGAGGGCCAGAGAGGAGACCCCCAGGGGGGCGCGAGGACAGAGATGAGCCCGGCACCGGCACCAACTTACACCCACCACCCATGAACTAGTCGCCCCATGGAGGGCCTCCTCGTTTGGCGTGCGCCAGTGTTTGGGCCTACCTTGGGAGCTACCCTTAGTAGAACACACGTAACAGACATTTTGACATTGGTGACCACACTAAGTGTGTGATGTGTGCTAATGCTAGTTTCGCTAAGCAGGCCTGATAGAGGGTTGAGTGACTGCATTATCTGTGAGTGAGAGTGGACAGTAGCCAACGACGTCAGCCTCCATGACACACACCTCCCCGTTTCCACTTCTGCTTTTATCTTCTTGCTCTTAAGTGCTCTTAATATTTCATGGGGTATTAGTCAATCAGCGTAACCAGGAAGTAAGCAGAAGGTGTAATCCACCAGTGTGTGTTGCTATGGTTCAGTACTAGTGTTTAAGGAGGCCGGATCTTACCCGTTGGATCATCTTTCTCTGGACCGGATCCTCCAGATTCCACAGAGAGGTTCTCGAAAGACTAGAGAACAGGAATGAAACAGTTAACCCTCTATGGCAACCAAGGGGGGACAATCCCAGGGTTTGCTCACACATAAGCGCTATACTGACTTTCTCTTTTGCCCTTTTACAATTGGTCATGAAACCTAACCACAATGGGAAATAATAATGAGCTACGAACTCTTTGCTGTCTATGTTCTTATTTGTAGAGGGAGGAGATAAAAACCTCTGGTTACACTTATAGTCCACAGTACATAACTGTAAACACAGTCACAATGAAAACCAGTGGCTGTGTGTGAGCTTCTGCTGTAGCTTCAACCTGACAAGTAGGAGTTGTAGACGAGTTAGACCTCACGGTCAAACTAAGTGTTTGACCTGCGATGCTTTCGAGTGCAACGGTCAACAGAATAATGTTAAGTAACTTTAAGTGGCAAAAAACACCAACGGATAGACCAAACAATTACACCTATAAATACGTTTGCATATGAAGCTTTTAGTATGTTGTTGACGTAATCAAAATAGGACAAAAAGGCAATCATGTGATCATACATCTAATAAAGATTGGATCAATTCTCTCACCAACTTTCATGCTGTGTTGAGGAATTTTATGTACAAATGTATGTGTCGACTTCTAGAGTCAAAAAACAAACTAATAATTGCACTCACTGACACTAAACAGAGTGATACAAGGTACTCCTCTGGGTTGTGGAAACATTGGAATCGATGCTTATATGTATTTTAATCTGTGTGACCTCGTATTTGTATTGTCATGTCATTTGTATTCTTGTCTTGTAAATGGAACTTCGAGTCCGGAATAAAGTAGTCATTCATTCATTCTCATAAATGACAAATAAGATGAGACTTTTTCACCATCTTGGTTCGGAGCTGAATTTTTCTGCAATTAATTTTATGTGTGAGGCGTAGACGAGCTAGATCTCATGGGCAAGCTAACTGTTGTCAAGCAGCATATCTCACCCGGCTCCTCTTCGTCAGGGCGAGCCCCACCGCCGTGCCGCTCTCTACATCTCCCATAAGGAAGTCAGACACCCTGGAGACACAAGACAGGGGCCAGGAGGAGGGGAGGAGGAGGGGGGGAGGAAGGTTCTCAGTGAGGGGGAAACTCATCAGAGGCACTTAATGACCGATATGTGTATGTAACAAGCAACATCAGCACAAGCACACTCGCACGCAGAGGGAACTAGGAACAAGTCGTTAATACAGGCCAGGAATTTGGTGCTTTATTTATATTGGATGAAACTTGGCAACACATTTAGTGTAGGAGGAAAGCAAGGTGCAAGCGCCCTGGTGGTTTCGATGGTGTGGACAAGTCAAGACTGGTGGTGGGTGTATTGTGGTCGCTGGGATCACTGTCTGTACTCACACATTGCCAAAAGTGAATGCCAATGTGTCGATAGCGGTGTAGATCTCGCCAAACAGCTTCCTCTTGTTGTCGCTATTAACCTCCTTGAAGTTCACACCTAGAGAGAGAGAGAGAGAGAGAGAGAGAGAGAGAGAGAGAGAGAGAGAGAGAGAGAGATATTTTAACCACAGAGGAATAAAAAATCTCTTCAGAACATTCTGTACTGTTTGGGGAGAACATGTTGGAAGGCCAAACTGACATTTTTTCCTTATGAGACATTGACTAAACACATCAATGAAAAATCTTTTCACAATGAATTAATAAACATTGACCAACAAATCCTTACTACCTCCACAATAACCCTAACCCTATGCTTCCAAAATGGAGGCATTCATTGCGACGTGACGTCACCACATCCTAATGACCCTTAACCATCAAGTAGAAACAGGAGACATTTGGTAACAAAGTGCTGTGTACCATGGTAAGCTTAACCAATTGGATCCTCTAAGTGTTGAGGGCCCTTTGCATACAGAATAAACATCTTCAAATAAATCGTAAAATAATAACAAACGGCCATAAATAAGAAAACTGCATCAGTTTCCCCGGAGTTTAAACATGGTGATGAATGAGACGGTAAACAGCCAACCAAAACAACAACGTAAATATAATGAAATCAGCCATCAAAATAAACTTCCTGCCATGGCCAGGGAAGAGGGAAAATAAACTTGCTTAGTGGCCAGGAAAGCAAGTGCCAAGAAAAAACCCCAAGTGACGTCAGTGTCAGTTCCTGGGCTTCCGTAATCCCATTATTCTTCAGAAATCCGTTTTTCTGAGCTTTGTCAGAAAATAAATGGAATACGCCTCAATGTAAATGGAGGCTGCCCTCCATGTTACTCGAGATATACATCATTTTGGTGAAACAAAATCAAACACAAAGGTTTTGTTTAAATGAATGGTTGGTTTTGTTGTCGAAAAACAGAAGTATTCCAGTACAGGAAGTACATTTTGAGCAGCTCAGAATTGGCCAAAATACCTTCACCTATCTTTAACTTAGAATATTTTTTCAAATGGTAAGACGGTGACATGTACAAACACATAATATACAACTTACCCAAAACCAAGACCGTATCCACTGGCTTCATGAAAAGGGAACTTCAGAGTAGCATACAATAATAGACATGGACCTAACAAACAAAAACTGAAAAGTCCAATGCAGTGTTGAGCACACCAAAATGGAAACCTATGCTTAAAAAACCACAATCAAAAGTACAGGTTCGAAGTACATAAGTAAAATAAAACTAAATACAATAAAAAGGCCCAGGTAGATCTTTGGCATAATGGCGGTCCAACGCCAGATGTTCAGAACATCCTAGATTGACCAGCGCTGCTTAAAAAACCAAGAACTAATGAGTCCAGATCTGTTGGTCTTGTGACCCCCTCCCCCCAGCACTACAACTACCATCCCCCCCCCTCAACAGGACATCCTGAGCCTTGCTGGAACACAATGCCAGCACTCGCACGGGCCTCCACCAGCAGCTCCCCGACGTGGAAGTTACATCACCCGGGAAAAATGGCATTGTGTTGTGTGTGTGTTGGACGAGCAGGTTGGAGGTGGAGGGGGATGCATGGGGGAGAGGGAGAGGGTTGGGGTTGACAACACACACACACACACACACACACACACACACACACACACACACACACACACACACACACACACACACACACACACACACACACACACACACACACACACACACACACACACACACACGCACATCATACATACACTGCAACGCATCCCAGATTGGAGGAGCTGAAGTTGGAGGGGGAAATGCAATGTCGAAATTAAAAGTCTTCATAGTGTAGGGTACTAGAATGCTGTGATGCATTTGATTAGCCTTGATTAGCCAGAGCTCCTGGTTGAACTCTGAGGCCAGGGCCACTGGCCTGCCAGCACTGCCGCTTGCCCTCGCTTGGCAAGGCTTTGAAAAAGTCTCTACTAGGATTCGATGCTAAAAGGTAACAAGAATAGAAAAATTACTATATGTCTGATGTGCCTGTACATTCAATGCCGTTACCAATTGTGATTTCAATTCATCTACTGCGGATTAATAATATTTTAATATTGTTTAAGCAAATTCAGCATTCACAGTATAGTTCCAGTTGGTTGTGCCATTATTTGCACTTTCGCATTCTACAGTCAACACCCTGGAATTGTCCACTTCCAGAAAGTGTACTTAAAAGGGGACATCATTGGATAACCTGACGCCTACTCCCGTTTGTATACACAATCTACCTCCTTCATGTGCGACTGGAAACCCAATACAAACTAATCTCCCAGGTATTGATGCTCACCTCTTGCACAAGGAGGGGTTATATTCCGGTCATTTTTAAACACTGTAGTAACAGTGAGAGAGAGAGAGAGAGAGAGAGAGAGAGAGAGAGAGAGAGAGAGAGAGAGAGAGAGAGAGAGAGAGAGAGAGAGAGAGAGAGAGAGAGAGAGAGAGAGAGAGAGAGAGAACATTTCAATGTACACATGCCATTGTACAAGGTGCTTAAAATGATGAATGACAATAACACATTTCTTGCATTAAGTACACTTAAAATAAATTAATTTGAAGTCGCTTTGAAGAGTGAAATACAGTATTTTAGTCAGAATAGAACATTAGCCATCGTTATGAAGAACAAAAGGAGGGAGAGTGCATTGCAACATTGCATTGGACTGAAAAAAAACAATACGACCAAAGTCTATGAAACGTAGAGCAGCAGACGCCTAGTATAACGTTTCAATAGAGCGTCAGCAGAGGCATCCGTATGATTAATAACAGAGGTGGGAATAATATGTGATGAATGTAGCGCAGCAGCGTTGGACATTCATCACTCCCGCACTAACATGAGCTCAACAATGAACCTTAAGATGAGCTGTTCAATCTTACGTCTCCAATTCAGAGGATGAAAGCTAATGTCAATGTTGGTGTCTTGACTGGGGAGGGCTTAAGCCTTTTGCTTAAGAAAATCATTAGAAATTAATATCACAGGTTTGATGCATTTTTCAGTATGTTGCCATCGAAGAAAACAATCTCTTCTGTAGCTGATTCTATTTCATTTCCTATGTAACAATAAAGCAATATACGTTAGATTTGAAAGGTATAAGAAATCCCCAATATTTATCATTTGCGCATTGCTATTCAACCACGCTGTTTTACTACAATGGTTGACTTTCAAACGTAAAGCCCTTTTCTCATGGTTTAGTCCATATCATAATACAGAAAAAAAGTTACACATTCAACTAGCTATGGTATATCTGTCGGTCTGGGGCCAGATATGATGGGGTATAATTCTGCTTCATTCTTTTTTGGTTGACGGGATGGGAGATACAGGACAAAGCCATGGCATGGTGGTCAAGAAGTAGCCCCCTGGTGGTCACTTGCTGTATTACACCCCAATAGATAAGAATGGTTGGCTTAGCTCTCCAGCAAATTTCAATAACATTGAAGATCCACGGGCAGTACTCATGAATAGCCAACATCTTGGGCTGTGGATTATTCAATGGCGTGAAAGAGACTTAAAGGGTCCTCATTATTTAGATAGAAACAACAATACCCAGAGAGAAACATTATTATCAAAGTTAAGAATTGGCATGCATGGTAGATCTTAAGTTCAATGAAATACAGACGGACAGAAATGGCTCCAAGTTGCCTGGCATCAGTCAGTCAGTCTGTCTGGACGTCTGGAGGTGAGTGTCTGAGAGAGTGGGGCTGCTCACCTTTGACCCTGGAGATGACGATGCCAGCCGCGCTGAGGATGTCCACGGAGTTGAGGCTCTGGTGTTTGCCGATGACGGTCTTCAGGACGCAGAGCAGCTGGCCCAGGCGCTCATGGACCGCCTGGTGGAGGCAGTCCTGGTGCTCTGGAGGGAGGGCACGTGGTGTTACAGAGCGGACCACACTACCACACTGTGATGAGACATGATTCCCAGAGGGATGGGCTCAATAACAGATATCCCAACCGGTCCCCTTGGTGTCTGATATTAGACCACAACGATACTACAATCCTGTTGTCAGCCTCCCTCCCTGGTCTCCTCAGATAAAAGCAGGACTACATTAAAAGTTGTATTACTAACTCCTAGCCCAAATCCTAATTAACAAATAAATAAATCCATGAGCCTAAAGAAAGTGTGCCATTCAGTTAAAACATTCTAAGAAAAACACATTTCTGTGATTGCAATGAGGCAAACCAACAATAACACTGTTGGGGCTTAGGTTGGGGTATGTTGGGGCTTTAACAGTAGTGGTTGGTACTCCTAATACCAAGCGATCATATCACATATCCTCCCATCACAATAAGCCCTCGCATTACGGAGGCAAAGACATTCAATGAATGCCTTAAAAAGGGCTTTAAATAAGGGGTTTCCATGGCGCCATGTTTGACCACATCATACTTGGGCCAACCAACAGTGCTGTAGTCCCCAAGTCGGGCCTTTAGATCAGCAGAGGACGAAGCCTTCAACATACTTACTCAAAGCCCTCAAATAGGGTCTAAACTGCCAAATAAATACTGAACCAAAAATGACCTGGGGTAGTCTTCCTACAATTAGTGGTTAGCTAGTCAGCTATATCCAACGAGTATACGGAGCACCTCAGGTATGCGTGTGTTCGCAGTTTCACTATAAGCACTGTTGGACTTTACCCTGCAGTAATGCACTGCAGATATCTGGTGGCCCTCAGCCTGATTAGCTTGTTGACATGTTTAAAGAGTGAGGTCATGGCGGGTGAATGAATGGGAGGTTGAGGATGGCGGTGTGAGTGAGCGACACGCCGACAGCAGTGTCCTGACACGTTTTATTGGCAGGCAGTATCATGGATGGTTGGTTCCACATGCTTTAAGCTGTAATGCATGTGTGTAGCAGGCCGTCACCTTTCTCCACTACAAGCCGTCACTGTACAGTGAACGCCTTGTAGTGGAAGGTTGGGCTGCTAGAGACGAGTCACAGGGAGATCAACAGTTCCTCTTGCACGTCAATAGTACAAAGAAATACATGGAATATAAGGCATGGAAATCCAATCGCAACACCTGGATTAATGAGGAAAGAAATCCTGACCATTGATCTAAGAATGCGGTTGTGGACAAATCTAAAGTTTAAATTTGAACTGGTCTACATACTTCTGTAGAAGTGCGTGGAGTAAATTGCTTATTTTTTTTATCCTGGTTTGATATCATTTTAATTGAAGCTGCATTTTAGGTGGTGATGACCTTGAGAGTTACAGCACCAAAGCTCTCACAAACATGTCATTACACACACACACACACACACACACACACACACACACACACACACACACACACACACACACACACACACACACACACACACACACACACACACACACACACACACACACACACACAAACACACACATTTCAAAGGCACATTTGTGCTGACGGCTATCCCTGGATTACACCTTGCATGGAAAGGGGATCATGGAGACTTTAGCAGTCTCCTGTTTTGACTTTTATTTGTTCCTGCCTCCTTTTTTCAAAAAGAGGACCAAAAGGACCAGTGGTCGCGGCCAGCGTTGCGGCCGTGGTGACAATGGGCCAGCTTTGTCACTGCCAGGAAACCCAGCCAGGTGACCAGGTGACCCCCCAACAACTGATCCATTACACTGCAACCACAAAAACAAACCCGCAAATGGCTCCACACATGAGGTGATGCAATGTTACACTTATAGATTTGTGAATTTAAAAATAAAACAAAAGCTCTGATATGTTTAAAGAAAAAGTGAACAAAAAAACAAATCTGTAACGTATATCTATTTTTTAAATGTGGTAATATCAAGGGCTATGCCGATAACCATATCATCGCAATTTGTATTTAAATTATTTTTTTAAGGTTTTCTGGTGAAATAAAAGATTCAGCGTCAATTCAGCTTTGTGTGCAAGGGGAAGGGATAGTCCATTAAACAGAATTTTTTTTAATACAATTTTAGGTATACAACAACACAGTACACAGTCAAAAAATACATTCAGAGAGAAAACAGTTACACTAAACAGGTACACTTTAATTACAAGTACTTATATCGAATAATCCTATCGGTTAGTAATACTCATGCAGTTCACGGATGCAGTTGAAAATTTTATCTGTCAAATGTGGAAATGTGTGTATCTAAGATCACATTTTGAAGGACACAAGACCTCCAGCTGAGACAGCTGTCAACAGAGTAATCAAATCTCTATAAGGCTGTCACTTGGAGAAAACAGTCACTGCCATCGGTTTGTGAACGTTCTACGATGCTACCAACGCCACCATCATTCTTCTGTTGCTCAAGTGCCTCTAAATGACGTCAGAGTGCTTTGGGAACGGCACTCTGATGTCAGGACCGGGGGACAGTGACACGTGTTTGTTGACGTAAGTCGCTTTGGACAAAAGCGTCTGCTAAAAGTCCTAAATATAAATATAGCAGTGTGTTACGTATATAGAGTCTGTCAGCTGTGGACCCACAGGGAGATTAGCTGATTGGCATCAGCTGATGAGGATCCTTTAAGTTAACAAATTTAATAAACAAATAGCCCACCGTCCCCTTCCTGGTACTCGTAGCCCAGAACACTTCTTTTTTATTCTCATATTGGCCAAGTCCAACTCTTCGAAGCCTTTGGTGAGAAGTTCAAACTTTGACTATTGTTGTGGAACTTAACTGTTATTATTCAATATGTAGCTTGAGCTCCAATGCTGGCAACCATTTTCATTTGCGACAGCTATAGTGTTATGGATATTATCACGTGTACTAACGCAACATAGAGTAATCAATAAACATTGGCATCGCTAAAGTAACAACATAACAGCATGGCCCTCTGCCTTTTGCCTAGCCTGCCAAAGGCCCCCTCACCAATGTGTGTGTGTGTGTGTGTGTGTGTGTGTGTGTGTGTGTGTGTGTGTGTGTGTGTGTGTGTGTGTGTGTGTGTGTGTGTGTGTGTGTGTGTTAGGGCTGCTCGATTAAGGAAAAAATCATAATCACGATTATTTTGGTCAATATTGAAATCACGATTATTCAAACGATTATTTTTGAGTTTGAAAACATCACGTATTTATTTAGCATGTCTCTGCCAAAAACACTTTGTAACTGAGAACTTTGAAAAAACACACAAAATGGTCAAAAACCAAAAGTTCAATTCTAAAATAATGTACAGATATGTATCCAGCTGTCCTTCTGCACTTTCTATAAAACATTAAAAAAAATTAATTAAAAAAATCGAAAACCCGATTATATTAGTTTTGTGATCGTTTGACGATAAAATCGAAATCGAGATCGAAATTTAATTAATCGCCCAGCCCTAGTGTGTGTTAGTGTTTTTGTGTTAGCATCAGCTTCATCCATCTTCGTCACGTGTCTGGCCTGGCTGGGGCCCCTTGTCCCAGCGGTAACAGTGTCCCCGGGCGTACAGCCCTGTGTGTGTGTCTGCAGTGAACATGTTATTTGTATTATATGCTTCCAGTTATAAGACATCTGGCAGTCGCTCAGTCAGTGGAAGAAAGTGTGTGCATTCTCCCTGGGTTCACAGGACACAGTGTCCCGCCGTTATGGGCATTTTTTGGAACTTTCTATGGCTTCGGATTAGGGCTGGGCGATTTGGCCTAAAAATAAAATCTCGATTTTTTCTAACTAATGGACGATTTTCGATTTAAACCTCGATTTATTTTTTCTGTTTTTCTCTAAACAAATTCTATTGAAACCCATGTACGTGTGTGGCGCTTATGGGGTGTCGCACCACACTCACCAACGCAGGGGTCTACAACCCGCTGATTTAAGAGTATCACGATTATCAACAATCATGGAAAGCTGAGTAGGTTTATCAGTTTTAATAACAGTATGAACAAATAGAACACAAAAATGACAAGTTGTCCTTTGTATATCTATAGTAGCAATAGCACATGCTAAACAAGGACAACATCTACTCAGAATAATTGAATGAACTGTTTACATCCATGGCTAACCAGTGCATGAGAAGGAGATGACAGGAGACTAATGTTTCACTCTTTCAATTGCTCCAATTTGAGCTCTTACTGTTGTTATCTAACATACCATACAGTAATTTAATTGTGTAAAAGTGTGAAATTACTGCCCCTTAAAAATGACCATGAATTAGCTATACTCTCATTTGCATAGTGATTAACATTATGAATTTAAATTGTGTATACCAACTGTATGTTGGCTGACATTTACCTATAACTTTTTTTCCCTCCACTCTAACCAAGGATGCCTGTTTTTAAATTCCCTAGCCTGACACCCAGTCTGAAAGGCTGGCCAGGGGTCCTCATCTAAAAGTAACAAGGAGATATAAAGTGGGATTAAAACATTGTCTTCTGTTGACTACTTATTATGTGGTTTACACATTAATATGGGAGGACTGGACACACACACACGCACGCACGCACGCACGCACGCACGCACGCACGCACGCACGCACGCACGCACGCACGCACACACACGCGAGAAGGAGGGGCTCGGCCCGCTAACTAACGTGCAGAGATGCAGGGGCAGCTTCGCGCTTCGTAACAGAGACAGGGCAGAGCGCGAGCGCGCAGCGGGAATTTTATGAATGGTGAATGTAGGAGATAACTTCCCCTGCTTAAAGTATTTTATTGCAGTTATACCAAACCGATATTTCCGAAAAATAAACACAGAAGTGAAAGATCTGTCACAAGACGATTGATACGTATCCGTGCACATTTTTAAGTGGGTATACGCAAATCCTGGTGCGTTCCTAGTGGGTATACGGCGTATACCTGCGTATCACGTAGACTACACCACTGCTTGTAACTAAGAGAACACACATGTGAGTTGTTGATCACAAATTATTTGTATACATAACGTCATCTTTGCAAAAGACGTTTAACTGAAAAGTGTTTCAATCGACCCGGCTCTCCCCCAAGTCTGTCGGGGGCGAGGTGAATGTGATTGCAGTAGGCTGAGTTTTGCGCGCGTTCTGGAAAGTGAGAGAGGAGGCTACTACGGAGTCTATTCAGCAAAACAAATCGGAAGAGTCTAGAACTGTTTTTAAATCGCGATTTTTCGGTTCAGCCATTTCACAAACCGTAGGAAAGAAAAAATGCAAATTAATCGATTAAACCGAAAAAATCGCCCAGCCCTACTTCGGATCAGAGAAGCCTTGTAAAAAATGCAATTGTACAATATCTAATAAGGTTTTGAATAAAATATCTCCCTTACACCATGTGATGTGTTCGAATCCCAATTTACAAAGGTAGTACCATGATCCAAGAACATAAAAACAAATGCTTGCTTACTTCACTTCCAAGTGTACAGAATATACGAATATATACAAATATAAATATCTCACACAAAAATTATTCAACCACTCTTTTAATTCTATTTTTACAACTTGCTCCACCGATGAAGCCAAAAGCACCCTTCTATCAGAGGTCCCCCGGAAACCACAAACACAAACACACACACACACACACACACACACACACACACACACACACACACACACACACACACACACACACACACACACACACACACAATTAGAAGAAGGCTTCTTAAAACCTAAGCTCTTAATTGGTCAGGGTCATCTTAGTTCCCCATCTAACGACATTATCTCCGGATTGAAAAAGCAGCGAGACGTTCCCCGCCCCAGTTCCCCCAAAGCCAGCTCATGCTGAAAAGAAAGTAAGTGAATCCATGCACCAAGTGTATGAAGAGGGCACCAGTACAGAGCAGCTCTTCCTTAATGAAACACAAACACCTTCAGTCTATATTCTCTGTGTCGTGGCCTATGGGGAAATGCTCAACACATGGGCTAATTTGCCAGGCATTAATTAGCCAGGCATTAATTAGCCAGGCATTGTGGTGTCCACCTCAATAGCAGGACCAACAGTGATAAGCAGAGGATGATATAACCAATGCTGTTCGGTATGCTTTTCTTTTTTCCCACTTAGGTTGTCATTTTATTTTGCAGGTTACAAGTAAAATATATACACCAATGTGAGAGCCTTTAATATGCCCCCCGGCCGCACACAAGAGCAGCCCCGATCCGACCGTTCAGTCTCCTGCTGGGAGGACCAGTTGGGATATCTTTAGTAGGGGGGTAGGTCGTTTGAGTGCGGAAACACAGCTATTGTCTCTGCGGGGCCACAAGCAAATAGAAGAAGCGGCAGCCTCGTAGCTCTGCCTCATAAAGCATTTTATGGAACAATAAATCACTGTGCCAGCTTTCAGCATTTCACACGGTGCAGACAAGCTGTGTGTGTGTGTGTGTGTGTGTGTGTGTGTGTGTGTGTGTGTGTGTGTGTGTGTGTGTGTGTGTGTGTGTGTGTGTGTGTGTGTGTGTGTGTCTCTATATTGCCAGACACAAGAGACCTGTGGTCCTCATAGCTGCGCAGAATTCCAATTTCTATTTGCATGCCATAAATAGTTTTGTCTGCAAATTGTTGAGTTATAATAATGTAAACAATTATAATAAAAGAAGTGGGGAAAATAATCACTTTTCACAACTTAAAGATACATGCCCACCAAAACAAATTTTTTGGGGCTTAAAAACATCTATATTTGTACATTGGTGGTATTTTGTGCGTCAAAATGAAAATCCTGCCTCAACATTGAACCTTTGCTAAACACATCATATATCCTGATGTATTGGCAGCCGCTCCGAGCTTATATAAAGAGAGAGGGGTCTGTCCACCGCCCAGGCCTGCTGAGGAGGAGAGGGAGGCCGGGGCGTGGATTTGGAGGCGAGGCCTGCCAGCGCCACATTGCCAGGTTTTAACTTGATCGGCGTCATGGAAACCCAGCATTCCAGGCCCATGTGAGGGGACCAGTGGATGGGGTTTGCAGCGGGGTTGGGGTGGGGGGGGGTTTCATAATGAAAACATTGTTGGATCATTCACCATCGAGATGACACCTCAATACACAAACAATTTGTTGTGCTCCCGTCTGGCCCAGATGTTGTTGTTTTTTGTTGTGCAGTCATCATGACCATCCGTTACCAAACATTTAAACCCTTGGGAAAAAGATTGAAACTACTAGAATGACAATGGTAATACCACATCAACACTCACTTCCAGTTCTGGGAGGCTCACTTTGCAACATGTAGCCCCAGCGAGATGCATGGTCTCTGGCCTGGCCTGAGCACCAGTCTATCCAAGGCAGTGTGAACCTCCAGCCTGGCCCGCCACAATATGACTGGGCAACATTCCTTTGGCAGTGACCGCTCGCTATGCTCAGTCACGCATTGCAAATGATTGCAGCTATAGATTATTTATGCTTCAAAACTTTTGCGGGACCAGAGGTGAGCTTATTTTCTGGGCGTGGAATCGCTCCAAATGTCACAACAAGGACCGTAGAGTTTAGGTCAAAACATTTACAAAAAAACTGTGAGTTGGACAGGCTTAGCCACGACTAATGTCAATCAAAAACCTTCAAGGATCTGCTATTAAGTCGGGGCCCAGCTGGACATTCCAGTTCTTCGGCCAGTGAATAACCCACCAAGGGTTCGGGGTGGCACTCGTTTCAAAAGAAAAGGTGCATTCATGAGTAGACAGTAGTGAAGCTCAGTGGGGAGGCGCTGCTTTGAGACTTGCATTTCCTCATCAGGCAACAAGAGCCAAAATGTGGGTCCCATAATCAGTCTATCAGTCATTCACTATTGTTTTGCTCCAATAGATGAAGTCAAAAGCATCCAACCTCTTACAGAGTATGATCGAAGATCACTATTGCCTACAAAGATAACAAAAGAAACATTGCAATGACCAAAAGAAAAGGCTAATCTGTTTGTCCAGTAATAGGAAAGGTCAAGCCTAATGGTTCCACTTAACCTTCTAACCCATGGCCCTCACTCTGGGAAAGACACTTCCAACGGGTGGCCTATACGTCTCTGGTCCGACCCCAGCCTTAAACACCTCCTGAGGCCAGCAAGCCACATCCACAAGCAGCGGCCTGAGTGGACCACCGGTGTGGACTCCAAGGATTACTAGATTACACGCAGCTGGTCAAATAAGGACCTCTTGCCTCCGCTGGGCCGGTGCTCATGCCAGGGCATTCCCTGCTGCTCCCACCTTTGAAGAACTCTTTCCCATGACTGCACACACAAAGAGCCAACGTTTAAAGAAGGAGCCCCAGGCTATAGACACACACACACACACACACACACACACACACACACACACACACACACACACACACACACACACACACACACACACACACACACACACACACACACACACACACACACACAACCTGCCGTAGGTAGGGGGGCTTAGGCGGTGGACTCCACTAGACCTTGGCCAAAGCCTGTTAGCAGTTTGATCACAAGAATACCAATGAAAGCTTATAGAAAGGTTTCCAAGTCAAAGAGATTGTTTGATAAAAATAATGAATTTCAGAGAAAGAAATTGCAAAGCTATCTCGGTGGGCCAATATTTAATTTACGCAGATTGAGACTGTAACTATGTTAGACTTAAAAGCACACCACAACCCAAACTCACAATTCCATCCGTCTATGAGCGCACACACACATAAAACACAGACTCAATCTTCTACCCAACGGCCTTGTTACCCTCAATCATGTATCTCCACACTTCTAGCATATGGGTGAGGTTCATAGCGTGGAGTAGGGTCTTTCCCCCTTTGATTAGTCCTTGGAGCTGTCCATCAGTAATAAATAACAGACCTATTTGTCCCCCATTCCTCTTGATATCCCCCTCCCCCGCTGCCCCTCCCCTACCACTCTCCACCCCCTACTATTGTTGATGAAAGCTGGCATCCCAACTATGCTCTCTGGAAAAGAGAAGGGAAAAACAGTCCCCCAATGTTAGCGGCCAGAGTTAAATGGTGAGGAGGCGTTGGTCCTGGCAGTCAGAGGTGGCTTGCCGTGCTGTTCAGCCTTTGCAAAATAAACTATTAATAAACCCCATCTATGCTGCTCTGGGAGAGCCCCCCTCCCCCACAGATCCCCCTGCTGCACACCTGTCAGAGGAGGAGGGAGTCCTCTGCAGTGAAGCACAAGAGGGGCTTGTTGAGCTTCCCTCCATCCTAATCCTGGGTGAATAGAATTTGTGCACTTTTAGTCTCTCGCAGCTGACTCCAGCAGAGGCCTTCAGAAACAACATTTGCTTCATAAGGGAAGAGATCATCTCTGTTGTTTCACCAGACAGCAGTAATTGGTTATCATGTACATTCAAAATTTTATTTTAACGAGCAGGATTTGTGATTTGATGGGGAAAAATGTAACTGGGTCTTATTTGTTCAATTCAAACCATCGGCGAATTAAATAAGATATATATATTTAAATCGTATTATTGTTTCGAAATAGATGTAACATAAAAAGACAGGAGTCCCTCTCAAAAACAACCAAGCCATGAGGGGATTTAAAGCCCTGTTTTGTTCCTCAGCTTAATGTCGTCAACGCACAAAGACCAGCTTGGAGCACAGGACTGCCAGCACATTGGTTTGAAGCACTTACGGTCCCTTTGCATGTGATCGGAGAGGGGGTTAATTTGCACGTGTCGGTCTTGCCATAGAAGATCTTAATAGAGAAGGGCCAACCGAGCAAAACAGGAAGCCGAATCCCTTCATCGGGAGTTATGAAATGTAGAGCTTTGAAGGCTTTAGGGACAGGGAAAACAACGGGAAGACGAAACAAAAACAAAAACTTGTTCTACCAAATAATCAACATTCACATTATAATATTATTATTGTCTTTATCGTAAAACTGTTAATTGCAACCATAAATCTGTTCACTTTTGAAGCAATGTAGCATTCTATTATTCATCCTTTTTCTACCTTCATAATTGGTGAATTGACAATGACATTTTATTGTGCGGATATTTCTACCCAAGGTTAATGCAATGAGGCCCATGCTTCACACTGCCTCTCTTTAACACAACCCAACCACCCCCACCACCCTCCCCTGGTCCTTGAAAAAACCTCTCCTTCCCCATTATCTCCACCCCTCGACCCTTCCCACAATGCAACCCCCGACAGACACAAGAAGGCCCCTTATCTATCCAGCGGGCAGACGGATAGTATTCGGCCCTTGCTTCGCTTTTACAATCAAGTCTGTTGAGCTCCACTTCAATTGAGGCACCCCCCTTCGCCCCAACATAACTGGCAGGTCTTTGGACTGCAGATGGAACCCTGTATTCCCATCTCTCCGCCACCAGCTCCTGTGGGGTTTAACAGGCTATGAGCAGCTCCCAGGGTGGGACTGTTTGAATCTATTCTAAGCATTTTATCCAAAGCGACTTACAACCATCCATTCACACATTCACACACCGACGATGGAGTCAACTTTGTAAGATGACAGCCAGCTCGTCGGGAGCAGTTCGGGTGATGTGCCTTGCTCAGGGACACCTTGTCACTCAGCAAAACGAGAGGACGACGGACATTGAGGAGGTTGTGGATCTGATTTAAAACAATTTATAATTTATCCATGATACAGAAATCACTGATTTCGGCAGTTAAAGACTTAATAAATGCATATAACGATCACATGGTGGTACATGCAATCTTGGCTAAACCTAGACAAGTCCAGTGCGTGGGACGGGGGTTCCAGGTCCGGCGAGCTCTACTTAAGCTCATTTTGCAGGAGAAGTTTTGTATTCAGTCTTGACCATCAAAGAGCCTCTATGGTTATTGGTTCTAATCTGCCTGCGCGATGTGTGGGGAAACTTCTGAAATAGCATTTACGTATCTCTCAGAGACTGCAGACACCTCTAAAAAAAGAAATGAGTACAAGAGTACAAGTTGTTGTTTTACCTGCACAGGCTGCAGTATATTCAAACCGAGCTGCGTAATGGGTGTTACGGTATGTGTGACGCGGTGTGTGGGACCAACAAGCGATCTCAACCACAAAGTGACTGCAAAAAAACATGCTAATGTGGTTATACCTGACAACATAGGGTGTGCTGAAGCATTATTTTCTCCACTTTATAATTGCAGCGGTGAGGCAGGCAGTGATGCAGGAATCCCGAGAACACAGGGAGAGGAGGTAGAGAGAGAGAGAGAGAGAGAGAGAGAGAGAGAGAGAGAGAGAGAGAGAGAGAGAGAGAGAGAGAGAGAGAGAGAGAGAGAGAGAGAGAGAGAGAAAGAGACAGAGTTGAGAGACAGAGAGAGAGAGATAGAGGGAGAGAGGAGAGACAGAGAGAGGAGGAACAGAGAGAGGAGAGACAGAGAGAGGAGAGAGAGAGAGGAGAGAAAGGAGGAACAGAGAAAAGATTGAGAGAAGAGGCTACCCACTCTTTACAAATTTTACACGGCTGCTGCTGCTGGTTTTTAATACGAGTTTGACATATTTAGACATATTACATCAAAATGTCAATTTTCTTCAACTGTCACAAACGTTAACCTATCTGAGCTATGTGATTCATAGCCTTTGAGCTTTTCAGCGTTAGTCATTACTTTGAGTCATGCTCCCCATACTTGTGGAATGTTCAGATTCCATCTAGAGGCAGTGTGTAATTTCATTTTGTACTACTGGTTGTTTATACTACAGTCTACAAATAAATAAACTAATATTATTCATTTGAACTTGATCATAGCATGTATAGTTTACTCAGCTGTTCTTTACCACTACATCCCTGCAGGGCTCCATTTGCTAAACTTAACAAATCTGCATATTGTGGTCAGAAACCGACCACCTGCATCCTGTGCAGAGAGGTTACCAAAAGGCTGTATCCTCACAGTCAGACTTGCTCCATAGCGATATATATTTTTAACGTTTTTTCCTCGTTATATATGAGAAAAATATATGCCCCCAGCCATAAGTCCAGTGACCCCAGGCATGCAGCTTTGCACCATAACATTACCAGGGGGCCTTAAGAAATCCACAAGTTAGAGACCAGGTCAGGACATGGGAGATCCAAGCTAGATTTGATCTTGTAAATACATGTTTGAAGTTATAATGCCTGGTTGTTCTGCAGCCAGGCACATTGACAATGGCTACACTGGTGGCGGCGACCATAAAAGGAGCTTTTTTTGGAGGAAGGAAGGTTCTTAATGCTTTATGTTTGATAGCAGACCCAGAGGGACAGGCCATCTAAACAGAGTGCGGTCTCAGTCATTGAGAAAGCCTTGAAATGGGCACTGAAAAGGAATAAGTGGAGCTAATTTTAGGCTGCCAATTCACAAGGGGTGATTTAGACCACAAATCACAAATACAGCGTTTAGGTTTCGCTAGGTTTCCCACGGCTTTCACTTTCCCACAAAGCTTTGGTATTATGGAGAAGTGCCCCTCCCAGCACTTGAAAACCATATATGTCCTCGAATCTTACTTCATAATGAGTTTGAAGTACTTATAAATATCTAGTTAAAGGAAAACATTGTTTAATTAATTTAGAGTTATCAAGAATTGGGAAATAAAAACAAAAGTAAGTGAAAACAACTCCTAGCCAACTGCTTAGGAATGGCCCCCATTCCCACAAGTCCATTCACAGTGCAGCATTATACATTACACAACATCTGTACGGTGATACAGACAAGTTAATCATCCACACACCCGTCGTTTACAGTCACACAGCAGTGTGGAAGTGGAAGAAGCTCTCACATGAGGTCATCAACACTCCCAAGGTGTCACTGCTCTCTTAAAAAAGATAAATGCACGTTGTCCCTGCGCTCCACGCAGCTGACGCGACGGAAGGGAGGGGGGGGGGTGTGTATGAGTCATATTGTGGCAGCATGGGTATCAGTTAAAGTGTGACTAATGGTGAACTTATCCATGGTGACCAGTTGAGCAAACCTCCTCTGGTTTAACAATGCGATGCGGAAAGCAGGGTCGTAAAAACCGGACTGTGTTTGAATGGACAATCGTCATAAACTGCTTTCTTTATATTGGACATCTTACATGAATGAAAAAAACACTAAATAAATACTTAGAGGATGATACTTAGAATTTACTTTTTTTTTAAATGACCAAATACAAAAATAAATAAACAGTAAGATTGTAACTCGTGGAATAACCACCACCAGTAACACCACCAACCCTACCCAAACACACCCACCACCAACCGACCTCACACTACAGGCCAGCATTATCAGAAGATACATAGCACTGTGGTCCCCTGGCAGACAGCCTAATAACACTGAGCAGCCAATGGTACCGTGTATCGCTCGGTGTCCCTACACACTGCATTCTTAGTGTTAAAAGAAAGTCAGCCGCAAAGGAAGACACCAGAGAAACAAATGGGTGTTTGTTCCGTAGGAATGCGGAGTATGTAAGGCAAAGGGGGTAGAGTGAGATAGTGGTTGAGGAGGGGTATCAAAGTAGTCTTGCTTTGGGGAGCTAGCCCCTCACCAACCAGAATGATGAAGACTATCAAAACTATTTGCTTAGCAAACGGCTAGATCCTGTGTCACATGCCAATATTTAACCTTATTAAAACTGCACTCTGGTTCGGTCATCGAAATGCAAAACCTTTAATTACAGAAACGAGGGCTCCGTTGGGCACATTTGTGTCTCGGCAAGAATTAGAGAGATGTAAAACTCCCCCGCTTGGTCTATTTCCCGTAATCCTAGTGCCATGAGTTACATTATACTGGATACAAACTAGGACTTGAAGTAAAAGTAAACTACTACCATGAGCCCAGTGCAGATTTACAGCGAGCACCTTATTCTACACACACACACACACACACACACACACACACACACACACACACACACACACACACACACACACACACACACACACACATACACACACACACACACACACACACACACACACACACACACAAGGGAACAACATTAATATTAGCACAACTCTAGCTTGAAACATGAGCCAGCCTTATACTCTATCGTCAGAATTGTTGAAGACAGATTCTCGCCCATCTTGCGGTCCTATCTCGCTGCAGACGGTCTCACTGTTTAAATCGCCAGCTCTGCTTCCCTGAGCTAACCGCGCCGGTGTTGTTGTCATTGTTAAATGGCTGACGCACAAAAGCCATAATTTTCTGCTTGGCGGAATAGAAGCAGGATATTACCACCGGTCACACACACACACACACACACACACACACACACACACACACACACACACACACACACACACACACACACACACACACACACACACACATACACATACACATAC
The DNA here is from genome assembly GCF_026213295.1 of Gadus chalcogrammus. NCBI lineage: Eukaryota > Metazoa > Chordata > Actinopteri > Gadiformes > Gadidae > Gadus > Gadus chalcogrammus. The sequence goes on along the minus strand of NC_079434.1, from coordinate 3,074,094 downwards.
ACACACATACACACACAGACACACACACACACACACACACACACACACACACACACACACACACACAGACAAACAGACACGCACACAGACACACACAAAGACACACACACAGCTCTGTATGCCGCAAAACAACATGGGACAAAAGGTTTTGCTTTTGTTTTTGTGTTCCCCCTCCCCCCCTCAAATTAAGACATACTAGGAGACATATTTGAGGATATAATTGATTTTTTTGTCATGCTAATCCACCACGAGCAGGAGATGTTTTTCAAGAGAACCCCTCCACCGCCTCGGAGTCTTACCGTCCACAACAAAGGAGCTGATCCCCGAGCCCTCCAGGTCACCATGCGTCCTCCGTGACCCCGGCCCCGCGTCTGCACAACGCCCCCGTCCAACGCCTGACACGGTGCCTCAGTCAGCACCCCCACTGGCCCATGTTCACCAGCCTACTCACGTCCCTATAGCCCACGGTCACTCGTCGACCAACGCACACAACAACAGTTCAGAGGCAACAGTTGCTTATTACAGGCAAACAAACAGAGAAATCTTCCTGCCACAGAGTTTACTCCACCAGAGACCGGCCAGAGTGAGGGCCATCGGCTACGGAGAAACAATGGCAAGTTTGATGTGAAAAAGGAAAAAAACGTCTTAGTAATAAACAAACAACCGTTAATGGGAATGGCCAAGAAGACCCCCCTCCAGTTCACCAACCCCTGGGAACAAACCCCCAGTGGATGTGGCTATTCTTAACATGGGAAAATAGCATCGTGGCCAAGAGCGAACGGCCTGCGCGTCTGAGGTTGCCTCCCATACTATGGGTGTCAGACTCACACGGGTGACCGCAGACACCGCGCCGGCGGGAACCCACCCCCGACCCCCCAGGACAGAGACAATATGGTCATAAGTGTGTGTGTGTGTGTGTGTGTGTGTGTGTGTGTGTGTGTGTGTGTGTGTGTGTGTGTGTGTGTGTGTGTGTGTGTGTGTGTGTGTGTGTGTGTGTGTGTGTGTGTGTGTGTCTCTAATCTGTATTTTGTATATCACCCTCCTGCCTGCTGCCCTATGAAGATAAGCAGTGAACCAGAGCCCTAACTGGCTCAATATGATCAGCCTCATCATGGGGGCGATTAACTGATGTGCACTTCCACTGTTTACTGCAAGGAAATAACAATAATTTTGCAAATGAGCGCTTTCCTGTAGTTAGCCTCAATAATCTGCAGTCACGTGGAGTAGATTGGAGTGGGTAGAGAGGGAAAGCCAGACCACCATGTTTTCAATCCTGTATGTTATATTGGTTATATTTTGCCTTGACTAATGGGATGAACAATATCCACGGGGTGGTGTCTTCTAGGCTGCTGTACTACCAACACCTTGCTATTTAAAGTGTTAGCTTGAACCATGTCGTGAACATGTTTGACTCTGACAAGGAATACAAAGCACTGCAAAAGGCAACACATCATAACAAAACTATCATAATACGATCAGAGATATAATTAGTTATAATACGTATAGTTATAAGAAATAGTTATAATTAGATATTGCATGACAATGTATTTATCAGAGTCCTAACCAGAGGTTGAGATTACAGTATCCATGCAGCTTTCACGTTTGAGTCATGTTTGCATTCCATCATTGTACAACCACAAAGAAACACTTCTGATCAACTCCTTTGAACAGAACCAGAAGTATGCCACCCGCCAGAATGAATGAGTGCATGAATAAAAAAGTATGCCATCCCACAAGAGACCTAGAGATGACATACAGCACTTGATCTGTATGGATGATGGAGACAGAGAGACACTCAAAAGTCCCTTACGCATGAAACAGCCAGACCTGTTCAAACCCTGGTGAAACAGCCAGACCTGTTCGAACCCTGGTGAAACAGCAAGACCTGTTCAAACCCTGGTGAAACAGCCAGACCTGTTCAAACCCTGGTGAAACAGCCAGTCCAGGTGAAACCCTGGTTGAACAGCCAGACCTGTTCAAACCCTGGTGAAACAGCCAGTCCAGGTCAAACCCTGGTTGAACAGCCAGACCTGTTCAAACCCTGGTTGAACAGCCAGTCCGGGTCAAGCAGACATGGCCCTCTCTAACCTCCAGGGACAAAGCCTCCTCAGGATTGCTTCATGGTCTAAGGGTGTTGGAATCCAGAGTATTGTAGCACTAATAGGAGGCGAAACCGAGCAAATACCTTTCCATCTCACACAGGAACACATGCATTTGTTCACTGGTATATCGACCTGCGTAACACATAGCAAGTGTAACTCACACGATCTTTGCTTTTGCTCTATCTAGACAAAGGGATCTATGACTATTGAATTAGTCTATTACACATTACAATGGATGTGTTAGTCAGATCCTCACATGTCCCTCATACATAAAGATCAACACGAATCATTTTTTTCTTTTTTACACATTCTCTCTCTCTCACTCCCGCTTTTTCGCTCTCACTCCCGCTCTCTCGCTCTCACTCTCACACTCGCTCAGTCTCTCAAGCACAAACAGACAGATAAGGTTGGTTGACTGACCGTTCAGCCAAGGCCAGAACTGTACAAAACAGGTAAAGGGTCTGGGAGGGGGGAGGGTAAATCCACAACACTATATTTGTTGTTGTCCCTTACCTTCAGAGGAGAACACTTCCTTTAGATGCAAGAGAACGTCAGCAAACTTGCGCACGTCGCTCACCAGCTGCATGATATAGTCGGGGTTAGCAGTGGCTGGTACTTCCGAGCCCTCAGAGCCATGGTTAGCAGTGCTCGGGGCCCGGGTCTTGGACCCTCTGCCCGGTGGGCCAGACCCGAAGGGGCCCGCACTCGACACAGACCCAGCCACGGTGGTTGTACCAATGCTCGTTGAGTTTGGGAAGAAGTGCGTGTTGGAGAAGCGGGGTATGGACAGGGAGAGCTTTGCTGCTCCCCCACCACCCATTCCTTCTCCTCCTCCACCGCCTCCGCTGCTCTGCCGCAGCATGGCCGCCAGCATGTCCGGCGGTCTGGGTTGACCCCAAAGCTTGACCTGCGAGACCTCCAACTGGCTCAGGCCCGATGGTGTACCGGAGTAAGGATGTGTAGACCTATTCCTTCCAAAACATAAGTAAAGAGAGAACAAAAATTTATCTTAGATCCAACACGAATGTTTTAGTAATGGAAATGGCTATTTTTGTCCAATATGGAAATATCGTTTGTCAGCTTTCTAAGCTTTAGGCCTACGATTAACGGTGTTGTACCTAAGCAGGTGGCCCACGTTAATCAGAGCCAAGAGAGCATCTCTACATGAGAACCGTATAGTGGCAAGATACGTTTATCGGAGTCAGGGATCCCGTATAGATGTGCACTGCACTGTATCATACCTGATCACTTATAATTAAACATTACAATCAGTGCGTAATCTCACAGACCTTCTAGACACAAACGAAATCAGGTCAACCCTTAAAATATATGAAAACGATGTAGCAACACACTGATTCAACGAACAACACATATTTGTATGCATGAGAGTTATTTTAAACAACTGTCTGTACGTTGACCACCAACAAATCAAACCCCAGTTGTTTAGCGAATATATATAGGCCTATATATATATATATATATATATATATATATATATATATATATATATATATATATATATATGTATGTTATATACGTGTTTGGATCGTTGTAATGTACAAACCTGCTGTTGAATCCTGAAACATTGCAACAGGAAGAGTCTTATTGGGGTAACGTTGAGTCTGTCTGAAAGGGAGACGCGGCTTAATCCAGCTGTATTAGCGGTACCCCTCACCGGTCAGTCGGCTCCGGATCAACACCACTGGCTGTGTGCGGACTTTAGCAGCACCGCCGGCCGGTACACTGAACTCTAGAGTGGATGGAGCTCCTCGGCTAACCACGTGATTTAGAGGATAACTTGTGATTTGCGGAGGGAGGAGAATTGGGGGCGGGGATTAGAGTGTGTCCCTCCCATCACAACAGGTGTCTTATTTGGTACAGCAGTCTTTCCTTCTTCAATGCAAAGTTGAATTCAAAGTTATTACAGTTTGATCTTATGCAATTATTAGGCGCAGGGTATTACATTCGTTACGTAATCTGAACCCTTACCCTATTAAAATGTAGGTTTCTAGTTTTAAATCATTCCAGATCTTCCCGAAAGCATATTGAGGAATGTATTGAGGGTTTCTGTGTAGCCTATGTAGGCTAACCTATTAGAGAAAATAGGCATACATACAATAAATGTGGTCCTTGCCTATGCAAAAGGCTGCCTGGTCTGCTAGCTTAAATTACTAAAGAATGTAGGCCTACAAGTTGAACAGAACACTGTCTAGGCGTATTGCCCTCATAATATAGGCTGAACAGAGACATAGAAAGCCGATTATCTGGTACTTCAGGGGCCTTTCACCGAGGAAACATGGCATAGCCTCGATGTATTTATATCGCTATAAACAGACAAATACAATTAGGTAACTACTTTATCATTCTTCGAAAATGCAATTTATTAACATTATTCTTTTGGTGGTATTTTTCGGATAAAATGTGTCATTGCCAGGCCTATAGGAGGGCTATTTATTTAGGCTCACAAGTCAGGACCTGTAACCCAAGTAAGGTATTGAACGACTGTATTTTAGTCGGCTGCAGACCGCCAACTGTTAGGTCAGGGAAGTGGGCCTCAGTCGGACAGGGTTGGGAGCCCCGGTGTAAGTACCATATTGGCTCGGCTACCAGATCGGCTCGGGGTCCGTCGTCTGCTGATTACGTTACACAATATCATTGGCTGTACGCTTGAATGGGCGTAGGCTACATTGTGATTGGCTGCTAAGGGACAGTTGTGATTGGCTGTTTTGTGCTGTAGCTCTGGCTGTCGTCATAGCAACCACAGCGAGCACATGTGTGAGCGCGAGTAGGTCTGTCTAGTTTCGGGTTGTGTTGCCAGATTGGGCATATGTCCCGTTTTTCCAGCCTAACGTGATTCAAAGTAGCCAAATCAGGCTGAAAATGTGCCCAATCTGGCAACACGGACGGCTTATCTTAACAGCCAAGATGATTCCGAGGGATGTTTTGTTTTTAGAAGAAAACTATCCATACAGATAGGTTGGGAATGGTCTATGTTCAAAATGAAAGATCATTACAGGCTCTTTAATTTAAGCCATAAAAGACCTTATTGCTGTAGATAGCGTATTGTGTGACGTAATCAGCAGACGACTGACCCCGAGCCGATCTGGTAGCCGAGCCAATATGGCACTTACACCGGCCCTAATGTTGCGAAAGGAAGTTAGGTTGAAAGTGCATTTTCCTTGTGTATGGCTCCCTCGTGTGTTGTTTTAAGGTAACGATTCTAGGGGGTGGAGAAGGAGCTGATTATCTGAAGTGTATTTTCCTTGTATATGGCTCCCTCCTGTGTTTTTTGCAGGTAATGATTCTAGGGGATGGAGAAGGAGCTGATCATCTGAAGGGGCGTGGGCAGAACAGGAGGTGAATGTTTGTAGGGGGAGAGGGAGGAGGTGAGTGGCTATCTCCTTCTATGTGGAGTTTGTATGTTGTCTCCAAATGCCACAGGGTACCCTGGGCCTTTAAAAGCATGTCAGGTCTCAACAGAAGCGGCCATGAAGTTCCTGACAGAATTGACAGAGAAGGCTGATCTAATGGCGTCGTTTCCAGAACGGGACATTTAACTTCAGATGATTGGACTGCCATCTGAACCCTGTTCATATCTCCCAGGCTCTCTGCCGTTTCCACCTAGAAGTTCTGCTAAAGAATAGAAGCACGGCTGGATCTGAGATAACATTTTATGTGCCATTGATAGGTTTCCAAAATCACATAATTCCATCAGGCTTCCGTGTTGGCCGCTTTCTGGGGGGGGGCTGTTGCATCACAGTGTGTGGATGGGTATAAGGTAGACGCCTAGGACGAGGCTGTCTGTACGTCTGTAGGATGAAATTTCTGTAGATCTGTATGTCTGCCTGTAGGTTTGTAGGTCTGTCTGTAGGTAGAGCTTGCTCTGCTGGCCTAGTGTTCGGCGTATGGTACGTCATCAGAGCGCCAGAGAAGAACATCATTAGATGACCTTCAATGTAAGAATTAAACGGATTGCCGTCTAAGATAAGGTGTGAATGCTTCTACTGATGTTCTAGTGTCAACTTGAAGTTCAAAATACTTTATTGTGCAGTATAGTATACAAATCCAAGTCACAAACAATCACGCACACAATAAAAAACACGATACAATCAATAAATTAGGAATTTATGGGACAAAAATGTGTTCCTTCTTCTGTCAACAGAAAAAGGTTTATCCTGAAGCAGTTGAGGATGATCCTACAAGTTGCCAGCAGGAGAGGTACCACCATGTCTTTCCTCACCTTGAGTCCATCATTGTTCTCAAAGTGCGGCCCGCGGGCCAATGGCGGCCTGCCGAAACATTTCCATGACATACAGATGTAAGTTAAAAAAGAAAGAACTAATTATTATATCAATATTAATTTAAACAAAAATAAATAAATATAAAGAGAAAAGTCGACTCTCTAGCTTTCAATTACACTTAGACCTCACTAGACCTCAATCCCAGAGGTCCACGGCGCAATGTTTTTTTTCACCACTGGGATGCTGACGGCGTTTCCCGCCTGATTTTTTGTCCTTTGCCGGCCCTCAAGTCAAATTTTGGGTACCTAAATTGGCCCTCAGCTGTCAAAACTTTGGGAACCCCTGATCTATGGGCTTCACAGTGCACTTATAGGGGGACTCGTTCAATAAAGTAATAATATCCTCCAATCACAGCTTTACAAGTCCTTTGTGGTCCATAAGCCCCCTTATGACATTTTTAAAAATGTATGTTTGGATACGTTAAAAAATAATATATATATCTAATATATATATATATATATTTATTAATAATAAATGAAAATGTTAATAATTATTATTATCATGACTAAGGAATCTTAATTTCAATGAGTTACGGAGAAGGGGTGGGATTAAATAAGTGTAAACTTCTTTCCACTCCTTTTCGACTTTTTACAATTATCAAGTATGTATCATTTATGCATCTAATTATGCTTTCTATTTTGTTTAACATCAGTAATTTGTGCATGATATGATATTTTTTTGTTTTATTTTACATGTTCGAAATAAATTTCAATCAAATCAAATCAAATATGAGTATGGATCCCATCCAGCTACATGATGAGGTTCTCTGCTCTGTAGGACTGACAGAGTCCAAGCTCCACCTCCCCCCACCCCCTGAGGCGGGGTCCCCCAGGAGGTGGTGGAGGTTCTGGGCGTGGCTGCGGAGGACTGCCCTCCCCAGGTGGGTCTCAGTCCTCCTGAACAAACAGGACCGCTTCAGTACGTGGTCCGTAGTGTCCTCCTGACCCCCCCTGTGGGGATGTAGGAGGTTGTGGTCTCCTTGCGTTGCCGGAGTCTGCAGCAAACAAATTAGTGTTTCATCCGGATTCAAAGATCATGTGCTCTCTATGTTGTATTACTGCAATACCTTTACTCATATCTCTTACTCACTATGACTTTTACGTCCTATATTTTCTATATTACTCACCATGACAGTTACGCCAAAGGCGAAATACACACTAGTAAGTGTACTGAGCCACATAGGCAATAAAGCTAACTCAACGCACACAGGCACGGACCTTCAGAGCTTTGTGCATGATATTATTTTATGAATGATTACTGATGATTGTATGATTGATTATTAATGAACGATTATTGAATTATTGATTATCAATGACTGGTCATTGATGATCGTATGATGTCCATCTTTGAACCCACCCCAGGGTCATTACATCAGTTAGGGGGCCTATGAGGAAGAGGCCAGCGGCCTGAAGGACCAATGGCTGTGCTACAACGATTTGAAGATGTCACAGACCACTGGCCAGGCCGTCTGTCGCCGGCGGCAACGCAGCGCCTACCTGGTTTTCTACAAGCGACAGGTAGGAGGATGATTTGCATTCACATCAACACCGCGATCAACACTGTGTAGGCCTGCCACAATATACACTTCCCATTCTGAGAGCTTCATCACTCGCGCTAATTAGTTTCTCTTAGTTAGAATATCTCGTAAGAAACCAGGAAAGGATCTCTAAAAGTTCTGCTGTAACATAGAGGACTGCCAGATCCAGGATGAGATCCAATGTAGATAATAATGTCAGATACCTATCTGCTGCATTCTACAACACCTGTTGTTTTCTCTGTCCAGCAGTAGAAGAGTCTGTTGACAGGGGGCACAGGGCCCTCAGGTATTGGGGGGCTGAGCAGACCGACATCCCATCTCAGAAACCCAGAGCACCCCGAGAACGCCCTGAGTCCCTCGCCCCACAGACAGCTGCTCTCATGGCCGTGCAGACAGGCAACGTGGACCTCTGGGAGTGAGGTCAAGTGAGGTCTAAATCACAAAACTGAGGTCCATCCTTTCAAAGTAATGTACAGTCGGATTAAAACGAACAAATATAACAGGATTTAATTGAAAGCTAGAGTCGACTTTTCTCTTTATATTTATTTTTGTTTAAATTAATATTGATATAATAATTTAAAAAAAGTTAAATCAATATTAATTTAAACAAAGATAAATAAATACAAAGAGAAAAGTCGAGACAAACCCTCACAAAAGTAAAAACACTCCAACTTCATCAGAAACTCAAACGTCTCGTAGAAACACACATATGTTGCATCAGGACTTAATAGATTCAAATGAATAAGGGCAGGCTACTGTATGTGAAAATAAGATCCTTGCAAACTTGAAACTTTATGAATTACTCATTTCTTATTTGTAACAACGTATCTTAAAGGGATACACAGAAATGTGTCACATTATCACTTTTCAGCTGCGTTTGTGTTCCTTAAAAATAACAATAATCCCCAAAAAAGTAAGTGTCACATTGCATGTGCAACCCTACTCAGTAAACTTTTTCCACTCTGTCATAGCCTTTTTGTAGGAAGAAGTCAGATCACGGTCGTGGATGGTGTCCAAGAGGACTTCGGTCTGCACAGACAGGAGTGTTACGATGCATTTAGGATACGTGAGATGAAAGGCATAATACCATGCCATGAGATACATCAGTCATAGATGTCCTCTTTTGCGAAGATTAGAACAGCCATTGTTCCAATGGCCAGGATGCAGTTTGTTTCGCAGACAACGACGACAGGGCTGGAGAGCGGTCTGGCCTGAGGAAAGGTGCTTGGGTCTTCTGTAGACTGACAAACACAAAAAGAAAAAATATGCTCACAATTTTACTCTTTTATCGTAGGTTCCACCTCTTAGGTGGAACCACAGGTGATGGGAACATGTCTGGCAAAGCCTTCAGCATGGTGAGTGACTGCTTTACTGTTATAAACAAAAATAGTCTCATTGTTTTCCTGCAGCCAGTTATTAAACAAACATTAATGCTTTTACGGAATTATCCATTATCAGTCGGTATTAATTTAACCTTTTTTATACTCGAGAGATCAAATGAGGGGTGACCCTCATTTGCAATGATGTCGAGTCATTCACCTTGTCCAGCAGTGGAGGCCTCATGATTTTTTTCAACACTCCATAAAACTGAGCCTTTGCATTTAAGTCCCCCCACCGGGTCTTCATTTCAGTTATGAAGTGGGAGTCCCCTCGATTGAGGATCCGCTGGAGTTAATCCTTTAGCTAACACACAGACAGACATAAGATAAAGAAAATTTAGAATCTAAATTATAATTAAAATCTGGCTATAAAACTATATGACAGTAAAAATATGGGGACCAAAACTAATAAATTAAATTGACAAATAGGTAAAAAAGGTTGTTCTGTAAGAACAACCTGAAGGAACCAAAACATCAAACCGCTTAGCTGAACCCCCTGATATAAAAAAATGCAAGTACCAAGGACTGTCATTGACAGAGCTGGCTTCAAAGCCAGCTCTGAGTGTAACAGCGGGCACCTTGAGTCAGAGCTAAACTTTCTCTCATGTCCAAAGCACCAAACTTTAGGGGAGAAATATTTCCCAAAAGACATTCTGAATTTGAATCGAATGACTCAATCAGTTTACTGGACAAAACCTCAAATGTGAAATTATTGCAGCAAAATTAATCTCTTAATGCCATAACTTGAACACAAACTATTGAAACTCATATGAAAACAGAAAATGTATACTACTTTTCTTTTTGATACTAATAAATAAAATAATTATTTAGGTGTATCAGAAGCACATTTTTGGAAATGTATGTTTTATATTTATATACAATAAACATTTGAATGCAATAGATATATTTGAGTCATTTACTGTATTTTGTCTATACATAAATCATGATAAACATATGTTACATGGCACAATTAGGCACAAATTTTCTTCTGATTCCATATTGTCACACTATTTGCGATTTGGTCTAGTGTTAACCAGGCTTAAGAAGCATATAGGGCTTTATACATTGAATAGATTTGATAACATGATCAATTTCTCTGAAGCAGGGATAAGCTTGAAGGATCTTGGTAGGCCTGTCCTGCTCCTTAGAGACATCAGAGTCAACTAGATAATGCATTTCCTGCAGAAAATGCGGTGAGTGCTGTAGTACAAAGTGAGGTTGAAAATATTTTGTAATAAAGCCACATAGATTAAGACATAAAGAAACGTTCAATGGCTTAAATCAAGTGAAGGGATTTGAACAAAAGTTCAGAAGTCTAAATGGAGTAAACAATGTAAACATGCTCACCGTTTAAGAAAAAGTAAACGGTTGGAAACAAATAAACTGACGGCTGAATGAAAAGCGCAAAGCATTGCTAAAAAGGCAGAAATGTAAAAGGTCAAATGCATTGCCCTGCACACACGTGCGTACGTGCGTGTGTCGGTGCGTGATTAAAAGCAGCTTAATAGAGTGGGGAAAAACCGCCCAATCTGGCAACACTGCCTGAACGTCCTCCAAAAGTAGCCCAATCCGGCGAGAAAAACTGCCCAATCTGGCAACACTGCTGAACGTCCTCACCAGTGACGGCTGGTGGTGATTTTGGGTGGGTGGGCTAACGAATGCATTACATTTTTTTTATCAATACTTCACAGGGCTCCAGACGCCATGAGGTCACCTTTATATCTCTGTTCATAACTTTCATATAATGTGAATGATTTATTTTTAAACAAGAATAAGGTGTAGAGAAATGCGGGTCTTTATTTGAAACACAAGTATAAATAAAAAGAAAAATAAGGTGTTTAAAGTAGGGCCCGACCGATTCATCGGCCTGCCGATTTAATCTGCCGATTATAGCCTTTTTGAAAATAATCAACATCTGCCAAAAAGACGCTGATTACAACCGATTATTATTATTCTTTTTAGAAATGTTATTGCGCTTAGTATCCTGCAGATTGCGCTCCTACCCGCCTTGCTAACTAACAACTTTAGCTGGAGTAAAAAAGAGGAGATTGAATTTTACGTACAACATGAAAGCACGCTCGCTCAGGCAGCTGCGCGCTCACCTCACCAATGTACACAAGATGCGTTGTTTGAGCATGTTGTGCCTGTTTTTCTTTAGGTCCCAGGCCATGTTAATTTGTTATACTGTAGATTCTAACGGTGAGACCATACTGCTCAGCACGCACGTGTTAGTCACTGCTCACGAGCGCAGCACATTGGGAGTTAGTTATTTATTTAACATTTTACATTACACTCATTTTTGACTGTAAATGTATTCTAAAACACTCAAAGGTTCTGCATTCAATTCACATATTCGTCGAAAGTGTTTAAAGTATATTTAAGGTGTCAAAAACTACGTTTTATATGCTTTTTTTTGTTGTTTTTAATCGGCCGATTAAATCGTAATCGTAATTTTTCTCTGAAAATAATCGGCATCGGCACTCAAAAATCAATATCGGTCGGGCCCTAGTTTAAAGTGCTTCACTGAGCTGAAATTGAACATTTCGAACTAAACCACTAAGCAAAATAAAACTTTTTTTGTGCTTAAAGTATTAAACAATTAAAATGTTGACGGTATCCCTTTGCGCAAAATGCGGCTGTAGACTCTTTGGTAGAGACGTCTGTGTCACCGTCAATCATGAAGGACATTTATGTGGCGTTTCCGACGTCCGCAGCTGTCTTTTGCTTTTGCTGTCTTTTTTTAAGGTGTCGCCTATTACCGCAATGAATTGTGCACATGCCATCTCATTGCTATACGTCGGGTGGACGTTTAATACATTTTTCTTCATTAGAATAATTTCGGATTTAAATTTGATGAATGGCAACTCCTCTTTGGCAATGTTGTATGCAACATTAAATTTGATCATTTCCGATTCCTTAGAGAACCATATGGCGCGTTTCCACTGCAGGGTGCGGAACGGATCGGATCGCAAAGGTGCGAATCGGGTCGCATTTCCACCGCCAAAAGTGGGCGTGACCCGGACTTTGCCGTACCCGTTCCGGCCTCGTTCTCGGGACTCGTCCGTTGGGGTACCGAAAACGAGACGAGACGCCTGAAAGGGTCCCGGGAAATTCTAGCTACACACCCCCTCCGTTGATTGGTCGACAGAATCATCACTTCCGGGTGACGCAGGGATAAAAACAAACAAACAGTAGCCTTGAGGTATTATTCTTTACAATTAACATGTCGCGTAAAACGCTTGCTTGGTCGAACAAGGAGGTGGAGACATTCGTCTGCATTCTTGGGGAGGAAGACGTTGTTTACGATGTTTACGTAGCTGCCACGGCAATCGACATCCGGCCTACCACAAAGGGTACTGTCGGCAGTGGAAACGCGACCTCGGAACTGAGCTGGGCTATACCGCCCCCTCCCTACCGCACCTTTGCGATCCGATCCGTTCCGCACCCTGCAGTGGAAACGCAGCATTATTGTTACTGCCTGTCGCTGAAATGCAGCTGGGAGAGGGGCCACTTTCTCTACACACTTGTCACGTCATGTTGGGTTATTTAGACATATGCTTTTTTAATGTTTCGATACGAAACGTAGTTGAGCCGCTTACAAATGCACTATAGGCCTATGTCACACAACAATTGAAGACAGGTATTTCAGTTCATGTCTTGACCGCGTTAACTGGTGACCCTCAGCAATAAAATGTCAAAAACATTCCCATCTCATTCGTTTTTGGAGTGCAATAGGAAGAAACTTGTCACGTAGAACCGTTTTAAGCCGAAATAAATGGAAAATGAATGTTTAAAATATGATACATTACGGGATTTGAATTCATACCATTGTGGGTAAAAAAATATAACAAACCGCAATTCCATTCCATTGTGCCGTTGACCCACTAGGGAATTCTCCGCCGTAGTATAGTAAAATTCACAAATTCTTCTTGAAAACAGGAAAGGCAGCCAGATCAACTTGTGAACCTACTATCCATGTAGATAAGACCATGCATTGGTCGCATTTCAAAAAAATAAGACGCCTTTAAATCCAGTTAATCAAAACCTAATGTTGTGTTTCCCTCCACTGCTTGAAACTAGCCAAAAACACTGTTATGCGCTCATTCTATCATTCGGTCGCCTGATGTGGTGTTGTTGTCCCCTTTTACTGGATCAAGCAGCGACTTCGGAAATCAATGTGACGCAAGGCGATATCACTTTGAGACACAACGTTTATTCAAATCAACAAAGCATACGTACATGTTGCCCAAGGGATGACAGTTGCCCTGACTCCAGTTATTTCAGTAAAGTAGCCTAAACGAGCACAAAAGTGCCACACACCGTTCAAATAAGAATAATTATTCACACTGTCAGAGATCGAAGTAGAGATTATTTGAACACATTGATAAATTACATGATACATGGTACAAATCCCAACAAACAGAGAAAGACTAGGATTTTGGAACAAAGGAGGGATTGCATTGGCGCTTTTCGAGTGGCCATACATTCATGGGGTTAACAGACGCTTTTATCCAAAGTGACTTGACGTTTTTTCTCAGAAGAAACATAAATAATATCTCACTTTCGGTAAAGTAAGTCTGTTCATAGAACCAATTGCCAAGCATTAACAATCGCAAGGTTAACCCATTCCCTGTACCTATAAAACAAATAAATAGCCGTAATAAATAAATAATAATAAAAAAAAATTGTAAGAGCATTCCTCCTGTGGCTCATTGGCAGGCTGGACAAAGAAAATGCATATCAATGTTGGGCCTTCCAACACACACCCAATGGAACCACAGTACACACTGTGTGCATTCAATCTGAAAGAAGGTAGATCAATTAGATATTTGTTTTACTAAAGAATGCACTTTAGACTTTACTTTAATTTAAAGGCTGACTACCCAATGGTCCACGGGTGCCTCTGAGGGGCTGCTTTCTTCCCCACAAAAACGGCAGAGTTCTGTCAGGTCATCTGTTAAATGATTTTCAAATTGCACAATGGATTAAGTAGGCTAGGGAAATGTTTTCGTGAGGTCCATATACAGTTGATTGAAGCGTACCAGCATCCTCAAACAATTTGCTGCCCATTTCTGTTCGAATGGAGTTGATGCCCTCCTCTGTGACATCAACCTCCATTGGATCTCCTCTTAAAGGGGTAGTTCGGAATTTTGGACATAGGGCCTGATTCCGAAGTGAGCATTGGTATTCTATATCACTGGAGACAGTTTTAAACACATTTCATTCAGTCCTTCTAGTTGCAGAGTTCGCTCGTGCTAGGCTAGCGCAAGTGAACGGGCAATGCTAGCCTGCTATTAAAAACAGTCTTACCCACTCCACAGTACACCCGAGGTAAATCAATTATAACGCCAGACTATAGATTTAAATTTCTGTGTTGATAGAATAATGTTAGAAATAAAACTAACCTTGCATCGCATGAATCATCGAGGGACTACTTTCTCAGCAGAAGCGGAATTCTACTATGCGCTGGTTAGGTTTGTAACCGAATCACGACAGAAGAACGTAAACAGAGAAGCGTGGGACAGAAGCGCAATTGAACGACTAGGCAACATGATGGTTCAGTGTGCTTTTAGAAATTGTAGAAATAAACGGTACAGATGGGCACCACAAAGTTTCCACCAATTTCCAGTGTGAGATCCAGAAAGGACTCAACTGTGGCTTGTTGCTGCTGGCTTTGACATCAAAACACCGGCTCGTACATGTACGGTTCGTTGGATACAACAAATTCCTCATAATCGTCTTCAAAAGCAGATGCATCGCTAACTCCTCCAAACGTGGCCATATCTTGTTAATTTAATACGCTTGTAGAATTCCTTCGTTCACTGTACTCTGCGTTTGTAGCAATGACAGCGGCAGGTAACCTAGGTATCAGTCCGCCGCTGCCGTAGCCTACGTACAGGAATATAAACACTGCTGCTGAGACCCCGCAATTCCCTCAAAATGCAATGCAATGCAAGGTTGGTTTTATTTCTAACATTATTCTATAAACAGACATTTAGATTTATAGTCTGTCGTTATAATTGATTTACCTCGGGTGTACTGTGGAGTGGGTAAGACTGTTTTAATAGCAGGCTAGCATTGCCCGTTGACTTGCGCTAGCCTAGCACGAGCGAACTCTGCAACTAGAAGGACTGAATGAAATGTGTTGAAAACTGTCTCCAGTGATATAGAATACCAATGCTCACTTCGGAATCAGGCCCTATGTCCAAAATTCCGAACTACCCCTTTAATAGCAGCTCTGATATCTTAAATTACAGCTTAGTATTATTTTAGTCATTTTAATAGATGTATAATTGTTATTGGGTTCATAATCTTACTTTGCAAACAATAACGCCACAGGAAGTAAGGTCCTGCTGGCGGGGATGGGGAATTGTACAGCCCAGCCACCTTGACAGATTCCCCATTTTTTTCCCGCATGAAAGCCCTGAAGACAAACAATAAAACAATTGCTTGTTACTTGCACATGTTATGTTAAAATAATTGAACACACTTGAAACGACTTAGAATATATTCTGGATTTGCTTACCTCGTTGAATCTTTGCATTTTTGAATTTTAGTGGCGGTGGCCCCGAAGGGATCAATGAAAACGGCCCGTGCTTCTTTTGGATACATGGCCTTTTACAGATCGGATATGTTAGTGTAATCTTAGAGTAGTAAATATATCTACTTAATTTGCATTAATTAAAGTGTAGTTACAACTAATGTCCAATGTCCGTCCTTGCAGACGGACCCGGTCAGTATGTCCCACTCCATAACGTCCAGCTGTAAGTGATGAGTTGAGTTATTAAGATGGTTTAATTGTTAATCAATTCCTTTTAAAAGCAACTATGGTCCTTACCTTCCTCATCCCCCGCGACGTGCCATTCCAAATGGCAGTCATCTGAAAGGTGTCAATGACCTTGCATCTTTTTGAGGACATTGTCAACACCGTCGATAGGTAGGCGTTGACAATCTAAACAGAAATTATTCCAATTCACTTTCATATCAACAAGGACATATTGGAATCACAAAACAAGTTAGGTTAACCATTTCCCTCTCCAACTCCTTCCCGGGGGCCAGGCTCTGGAGGTCAGCTCTAAAGATTTTATATGGTCCAATTTTGGACCATATAATCTCTCCTTGGTTCCCAGTCCAGATTCGTTCAAGAACTGTAAATTCAAAACATTATAGTAATTGAAAAGACTGGATATCATTATTATACTCAATGTCACATAACTGAATGTACTGTTACTTTGGTTGGGCTGCCTCTCCCCTGGTAATGTCCCCAGTGGAGGGTCAGGGCTGGATGGTGGTGGTGGTGGTGATGGGGAGGGGGAAGCCAGAGGAGAGGTGCCAACTTTTTTCAGTTTTGCTGGAATCCTCTCCTCTGGCTCAATGGAGTGGGTTAAAATGTCAATATTGGCCAGTTTTCCTGGGGGAATTAAGGGAGGCCAGCGTGGCAAATTCCCCCTCACTTGAAGAACCACCAAAGGGCCAAGGAAGGTGCTCTCCATTTCCCTCCCTTTCTCTCCTGCTCCTTCACATTTTTGAGAAGCACCTGGTCGCCAATTGCAAATATGGCTACCTCCCCCTTCTTCATCTTCCGTTTTCGGAAGGCCTCCAGTTTTTTACAAATGTTCTTATGGACCACCTTAGGTCTCCTCTTGTTTTTCGAGGCCGCTCCACCTTCTTAGTGGTCACCTAAAGTACAACAAACCAAGTGATGTTATAATCTCACCTATTTAGTCGAGTCATAATGACCACAATCCCTTGAAACATATACAAATACCGCCACCTACCTCGTACTTCTGTGGCACTGTCATGCCAAATTTGTACCGGCTGCCAAATTTGTACCGGGCGCGTCATCCATACGTAATCCATTCCAAACCTGCATGGCAGCAGATGATCGCGTCGTCCCGTTGCCGGGCAGGTTTCAAAAACATTCGCGCTCATGTTGCCAAAGAGGAAATAACATAATACAGTTAACGGATCGCTAGATAATGTAATGTTTTGTTGGGTTCCGTAATAAACACACGATGTATCTTGGAACAGACATCAACATGCAGCGCGCCAATCCAACTGCGCATGCTCCGTGTGACGGTCTAATAACTGATGTTGATATCATTACAGATAACACTTGTTTTTACTTTATATTTGTATTGTATTTAATTGTTTAATCAAATGTAGCAAGTAAACTGAGTGTTTAAAGCAGGTCAAGGACGAAATAGCACAATACAGATAACGGATCGCTAGATAGAAGGTTCGCGAATGTTCACGTCATTCGACGCGATCGTCCGTTGCCAGGCAACGGCGATCATCTGTTGCCAGGCAGATTTGGAGTGGATTACGTATGGATGACGCGCCCGGTACAAATTTGGCAGCCGGTACAAATTTGGCATGACACCACCTCTGAGGGGTATTTTGCCTCCCTGCCGAACAGCAAAAAATAAGCGCTGAACTAGGTCGTCAGCTATTTTTTGGGCCTAATTGCAAACATTGCTGGCTGGAGGAACTTATCCCATTGTTTGGGGTTGTCCTCCGCCAGTTTTCTGAGAAACCTGAAAATGTAATTTGTACATAACATAATTTAGCCTGTATTTATATTTTGCATATCTGCCAATTCAACAATATGCAACTTACCTCTGTATGGTGCCATTAAGCTTCTCCACTAGCCCATTCGTCTGAGGGTGGTATGGAACCTTATTGAACCTTATTGAATGGTTCAGCAGGATCCTACTGGGTCGTCAACTTCTCTCGAAGGCCACCCGGATGGTGACGAGAAACTTCTTTTAATCCCCAGGGCTTGACAAAGTCTAGCATTCACCTTATTCCATTAACCAGAAAACAAGTTAGCATTACAGTGTTGATTCTTAAGAAATAAGAAACATCGGTCTTGAGGGTTTTACCTGGTTCTTAAATTCAGTTCCCTGGTCTGTAAGCAGTCTCTGAGGTGCACCAAATTTGTATACAAAATCGAGAATACAATTGGTCACCTCTTCTGCAGATTACTCAAATCAATGCATCTCAGGCCTTTGGGAAAGCAGAAACCATAAGTGAAAGAGAATGAGTAGTTTGGTTTGACCGATCGTTAATTAGGCCCAGTGGCGCCGGAATGATTTCAGTGGGGGCGGGGTGCATGCGCGTGCATGTGTCGATCAGCGCTTGACACCTCATCAGCATTATGATAAATCAATCAGTCCGTTTCCCGGGTCCGTCGGTCTTGAGATGATCAGTGTGATACGAGAGGGAATTCCCTGACGTTAGGTGCCGTGGTTGTTCCAGCTGTGAGAATGTTTTGACCAATGAATGATCCTAGAACAGAGGTTTTGACTAGCCTACGTATCGGGGAAACCCCTCTTGCATCAAGACGGGGGCTTCAAAAAAATGTTTGGTGTCGTTCTCGGGCGCAGCATACCGACAAACATATAATGCCAGTTCTTTCAATCAATTCGTTTCTGCCAACTAAAGGGGGGTTGGACTGGAGTTAAGTGAAAGAGATCAACCTATTCTGTTCTTGATGCTTGTGACTGTCTCAGTCCGTAAGCTACTAAAACCTAGAGAAAGCCTCAGACAAAAAATGCAACGTAGGATAAAGGGTAGACTAGGGCTGGGCGATATGGACAAAATCTTATATCACGATATGAGTCATTTTATATCACGATATGGATATATATCACAATATGGTATTTTTGAAGTAAATTAAAATAATAAATGGCTTAAAATAACCATACTTCACATTTGATCAGTTTTTTCTTTTATTATGAACTTTAATTTCCATGCTTACAAAGGAGTAAGTAGCGAACAATCTGTCATTAACTGCCTAACCCTGTCATATAGTGCAAACATCTTGTAAACATTTTTTTCAATACAAAAAAAAAAAAAAATTAAAGGTGTGCTTCACACCTGCCTGGACAGTCTGCTGCAGGGCCCCGTTGTGGCGAAACTGCAGTTCCATCCACCGCCATTATTATTTATTTTTTTTCTCTCTCGGTATAAACGATATGGCCAAATCTCTCCCGGTAGACACTTTCATATCGTCCACGGTATGATATCGTCATATCGCCCAGCCCTAGGGTAGACTATATGCACTTTATACGTTTTGAAGTCTCCTATCTGAGCTGACAGCCGAAGTTGCGGTTGGTCGGAGTCTCCAACACGTTTTCTAATTGAATTACACTTAGTCCTATTCATCCCCAAATTGCAATGCGGCATGCCTGCCGCCAACTAGTCTGACCAAGATGGAATTAATTTTGCCATAAGAAATAATGCTTCGCAATCAATTGTCAGTCATAGCTGTGTTTTGGGCGTTACATGCATTAAACCAACATCTTCCATCTCAACCTGGTGCAATGAACTTAACGAGTTGGTAGCCTATTTTAGGCTAAATTCTCCGCAGAGCACAAAGCGAAATGAATGAAGCACAAAGGACCCAGCCTCCCTGACTTAAGCTTACTATTTTACATTACGAAGAAAGTAAATATTTCATCAATACAGGCAAAAAAAATATGAAATTGTTAACTACCAATGTAATTATTTTATGGGCAGGGGTGGTGTCATGCCAAATTTGTACCGGCTGCCAAATTTGTACCGGGCGCGTCATCCATACGTAATCCATTCCAAACCTGCCTGGCAACAGATGATCTCGTCGTCCGTTGCCTGGCAACGGACGATCGCGTCGAATGACGTGAAAGGTTCACGAACATTCGCGAACCTTCTATCTAGCGATCTGTTATCTGTATTGTGCTATTTCGTCCTTGACCTGCTTTAAACACTCAGTTTACTTGCTAAATTTGATTAAACAATTAAATACAATACAAATATGAAGTAAAAACAAGTGTTATCTAGCGATCCGTTAACTGTATTATGTTATTTCGTCTTTGGCAACATGAGCGCGAATGTTTTTTGAAACCTGCCCGGCAACGGACGACGCGATCATGTGCTGCCATGCAGGTTTGGAATGGATTACGTATGGATGACGCGCCCGGTACAAATTTGGCAGCCGGTACAAATTTGGCATGACAGTGGCCCTTGGCCTCGCGGCCTCATATTACCTCATATGTAGCTACCAATGTAATTGGTGGCTACATAGGTTCCGTCGCACCTGGCGCCGGGACCTATTACATTTGTGTAATTGGTAGTAGGGCTGGGCGATATATCGAATATATGCGATGTATCGCGAGATGTTCTCCAGGGGATGTATAAAATGCCCCTGTCGCGAACATCGAACACTAATTGGCACGCAATGTTT
The DNA here is from genome assembly GCF_026213295.1 of Gadus chalcogrammus. Classification (NCBI taxonomy): domain Eukaryota; kingdom Metazoa; phylum Chordata; class Actinopteri; order Gadiformes; family Gadidae; genus Gadus; species Gadus chalcogrammus. The sequence continues at coordinate 3,053,548 of NC_079434.1, read as the reverse complement.
CTTTTTGCCGCCGCCGGCATACTCGTTGTGCTCGAGTTGAAATATTTCAACTTTGATGCGAATTTCGCTGATGACAGCCAATCAGCGTTCAACAGCGTGGCCACTGAGTGACATGTGTAACGTAACAGCCAACCAGCGTTCAACCGTCAAACTCGGTGCAGTGCAGTCCGGGGTGAACTGCAGCATGGAGGAGAAAGTGATTGTTGCCATTTGCGACTCCCGGAGCTCTATATTTAAGCAATAAATCACGCCAGGCTGTGGTATGTGCTCATTATACCACTGTGGCGTTGACCGGCCCCGACGCGCAGCGGAGGGCCGGCGACCCCATTCACAGTGGTATAATGAGCACATGCCACTGACTGAAGTGATCTATTGCTTTTATACAACGGTTACTATTATGGCGAAACGAAAGTCATAGACACACTACATTTAAAAAGAAACCAAGAAAGTCAAAATAGCTGTTTAATTAAAGAATACAAAAAAGTAGTCCCTCCTGGCTGCAGCTATGCATCGACAGTCGCCATGCAACACACTTTAGCGTCCCTCCGAGAGAAGGCTCCGATAGAGCGGTTCGCCGGCAATTTATCCTATGGAGCAGTTCACTCGCCGTGTGCCTAAGCTTTCGTCAGTCTCTCCATCGCCTTGCTCACTAAAGGAGTAACAACATTTACACGCTCTCACTCATCCAACATGTTTTACTTTGTAACTGTTTCTACTTCCAGGCGCGGAGTGATATGCAAACTTTCACAAAATGATCGGGCGTCATAGCAGTTATGTATACGCTCAATATACAACAGTTGGGAACCAATCAGATCGCTGGATTTAGGTCCCCCGTTGTATAAATAATAATTTATAATATAATATAATTGTTTATATAATATCACGGCCAAACGCTCTGTGTGCCTCCGGATGGCCATCCGGAGGCAGCTCATAGGGATTGTGCTTCTCGGGGTTTGTTTAACGCAAAGCGTTCCCTTCTCTCGCTCTTTCCTGTGGCTCTCTAAACACACTCACTCCCCCCGCCCATTGCGAGTCCACGAGATTCTCATGGACGCGCGTGTGTGACGTAGTCTGGAAGGCGCGCTGCTGTAGGTGTGTGTACCTCCGACGGGTGAGTGAGAACAGCCAGAGAGAGAAAAAAGGATGGAAACTGAGGATTTGGTTTCGAAAAAGAATAGCACTGGATCCTTCGTCTGGCAGTGTATATATAAAAAATATTATTCCAACTGTTAATAAATAATTAACGGTTTGAATAAATGCTGTTTTGGTAAATCTAACTTGCTGTGATTTTCCTTTTCTTATGTGCAAGTTCTAAATTGTTCCAATAGAAAGCACTAATGAGTTTAAACAATATGTTGTTTCATGTAATCTACCTGCACTTATGTTTCAGTAATACTAGAATTATTCCTGACGTAACATTATGCCAGACATGGTTGAATCGAGCATTTATGATGTGCTCTAGAGGAGATTCAAAATATATCGAGATATATATCGTGTATCAAGATATAGTAAAAAAATATCGAGATATTCATTTTGGCCCATATCGCCCAGCCCTAATTGGTAGCTACATAGGTTCCGTCGCACCTGGCGCCGGGACCCATGTAGCTACCAATTACGTTGGTAGCTACATATGAGGTAATATGAGGCCGTCATTTTTAAATAAACAAAGTAAATTGGGGGGACCATTCTAACTTACCCATTTGCGAATGCCTCCAGTGTTTCCCCCACGTTCACACAGCAGCGGCGCGCCGCCGCTGCTGAATTTTCTCCGCCGCTGCAATAAAAATCCTCCTCCTAATTTTTTTTTTTTACGTAGCTCCTTTTAGAAAATGTACAGCGCGTAACGTCAATTGCGCAGCACGCGGCACATCGTCACGTAACCAACATCAAAGAAGAAAAATACACAGCAAGTGTGGCAGTTGTTGGCAGTAGGCTACCCTACACGGTTGCAAAGTTACATTGATTCTAGCAGTAGCGAGTGAAGCGGAAGAAAGAAGGAAAGAGAGACAGACAGAGAGAGACAGACAGACAGACAGACAGACAGACAGACAGACAGACAGACAGACAGACAGACAGACAGACAGAGAGAGAGAAAGTAAGTTGCTAAAATGTGTCGCTACATCACCACCAGTGTTAAAAACCCTACCCTGCGTTCACACCAAAAGATGCAAAAAGTTGACGCGCGGCACGATCCCATTCAAAGTGAATGTAGAGACGCGTTGCTGCTTTGCTGCCGCAGCATTTGTTGCCGAGAAAACCGGCAGCAAAATTTGATTTGCGGCGTGGCAAAATCTGATTTGCAGCGCGGTATGCCCGTGTCCGGTAGGGCGCGTTCACGTATTTTGCGGCGCGTCAAATGCTGCTCGAGTTGAAATATTTCAACTTTTCGGCAGCAAACGCGTGATGACAGCCAATCAGCGTTCAACAGCGTTGCCACTGAGGCGTTGCCACTGAGTGACATGCCGTAACAGCCAATCAGTGTTACTCCCTTGGAGTGACCTAGAGTTCACTACCGTTACATTTATTTAGTAACTCGAAAAAACCCACAAATCAGCATTCTGTAGTGTAGTTGTGTTTACAGTTAAACTAAACTATGAGTATGCTAAAGGGCTAGAAAACAACCCCAAACAAAACCCAGTTGGGTGCCAGGCAGCACCAGCCTTCCAGGCTCCGAATGGTCTCATGAACCCATAAACGACGGGCATTCCGACGTCTCTCCCGCTTCCACAACAGGTAAAGACATGCAATTCTCGTAATGTCGGCCATGGTTGTGAATGAATTCAAAAGCACCGCGGGCAAAACTTGCCGTGCCGCGAAACTTCCCGCGCTGCAAAACTGCGGCGCAGCAAAACCTTTGCTGCGCCGCAAAACTTTTGCTGCGCCGCAAAACTTGATTTGCTGCGCCGCAAAACTTCGGCGTCAACGCGTTCGGGCAGCAAATGCATCTTTTGGTGTGAGCCCAATCATTTTATTGTATCTATAAACCGCAACCTCCGTGCCGTTTTTCCTCTAGTATTGTGTGTGTGTGTGTGTAGGCCTATGTGTGTGTGTGCGTGTTGTCGCTCTTTTTGGGATCATCACTCATAGCCTTTACAGGAGCTTATATCCAGTCAGGAATTTATAGCTTAGGTATTTTCGGGAACTTTGAAAAATGAATCCATACTGTTAGATCCGATGTTGTTCTTTATTGCCATATGAAATCCATTTTCATCGCGTATTTTAGTTAGGGATTTATGCTAATCGCCTGTAAGCATGTGGTCATTAGCATAAATGCAGGGAAAAAACCTAAGGACTTCTTAAAAGATCATGAAGTTTCTATTATGTATAACTTATATATTTTTTATAATTTTCTCATCACTTTTTGACTCCCTAGACTAAGAAGAAGTGTTTTAAGCAATAACAAGCTTATCATCGCTCTCTTGTCCTCTTCCCCTTACTCTTCACTGTCTCACAAAGGAGTTGAGCTCACCTGAGGTCTATTTGTAGTGCTAAGGCTCACACTGATTGGTATTCAATTAGCTTTATTTTTTATTTTTCATGTGTGTGAGTCTGTGTTCTTTTCAAATTTTAGTTTATAATTTAAAAAGATGTGTTTTGCCCATTGTTGCAGGAGATTTCATTTTTGAACAAAGTGTCTTATGTAAAAAACAGTTATGCTTTGGGCATAGCAACCATGTTTAGTGTTTAAGCATTAGGCAAAAATCTGCAAATAAATTGTGCAAATTATATTTGCGTTGTGGCATTTTTTGTTTAAATATTACTATACAAAAATATAAAAATCTGTAAATGACGACACAAAAGGCAAAGTTACAACACCAATAATCCCATCTACAGTAATACAGGGCTGTTTGAATAGGATTTAAGTGCATATTCTCCTCTCAAAGTGCACCAGATTCATGCATTCCAATGTAAAGGGTACAAATTTTTTTTGCATGCCCCCGGTCCCCCCTAGAGGGTTCGGGGAAAACACCACCGCTGCTGAAAAAAATCCTACGGGAAACACTGGCCTCCATGCCAGGCCAGTAGTATCGGCTGATCACTGCATTGTGGGTCTTCTCGACACCGCAGTGACCACCGACACGGCAACAGTGCATTTCCTCAAATATGAGGTTGGCCTCGGCCGCCGAGCCAACGACCTTGGCCAAATGCTCCCTCCCCTGCCTTCTTCTACATATGTAGAATAGGTCTCCATCTGGTCAGAAAAGCTCAATTTCATGTTAACATTAGCGTTTTTTTTATTTGATTATTCACATAGTCATGTAATTTTTACTTACCCTGGAGCACGAAGTGGGAGGCTCTTCGTTTAATGATGAACCTCTGACGCTCTGTTGAAATATCAGGGTAACTATTATTGACTTTGTAGTCAATAAGTTCCTTAATAAGGATCGGATTCATTCTCTCTCTCTAACTAACTCTATCTCTCGCTCTACTAAATCTCTGGCTCTCTATCTAACTCTATCTCTCGCTCTCTACTATATCTAACTCTATCTCTTGCTCTCCATCTAATTCTATCTAACACTATCTAACGCTCTCTATCTCGCTCTATCTCGCTTACTATCTATCTCGCTCTCTATCTCGTATACGCTACCTACTCCAACATCATTCTAACATTTGCGCCACCCTTATATAGTGCAATCAGCTTCTCGTAGGATGAAACCAATAAAAAGCAATTCATTGATTAGTTAATTTCCACACTCTGGGCCCTTTTTATGTGTCACTCCCACATGCAAGGCCGCCTTAATGCACAGGCTTACCTGAGCTGAAGCCCCAGGGCCTAGCAGGCCTGCCTATTTTTTTGGCCTCAAGATGTTAAACAAAACACCTATTATTATTATTATTGTTGTTTTTCGTCAATGAAATCGTAACATGCCTTCACTTAACGTAATAAGCCATAATATGAAATAAATACTAACTAACCCTAACCCTAAATACTAATACAATTACAAGTTTTCCTTGAACTCACCCCAATATGTATACTTAAATCATATACTCTTACATTGTTAAGCTTATTTAAATTTAAAAAAAGGACATCCTGAAAACTCAGGAGAGGGAAGCAGGAGGTCATAAGGCAGAGAAAAGAGAGTGAGCCAGAAAACAGGCCCTGATAGATGCTCTACAGTACTCTACTGTAATAAACGGTGAATTAAAGAACCACTTTAAAGATGTGATGAAAAATAATTGGCGCGCTGTGCGCGGGCATGCACTTATGATGCTGCTACACCACATCAGGCGACCAAAGTAATAGAATGAGCGCATAAGTGTTTTGGGCTATTTTCAAGCAGTGGAGGGAAACACAACATTAGGTTTTGAATAACTGGATATAAAGGAGTCTTATTTTTGGAAACGCGACCAATGCATGGTCTCTTAACTACATGGATAGTAGGGTCACAAGTTGACCTGGCTGCCTTTCCTGTTTTTAGGAAGAATTTGTGAATTTTACTACTACTGCAGGGAATTACCAATGGGTCAACGGCACAATAATGTACGTGTCTAGTCCAGATTTCCAACATCTGGCGTAGCCACGACAACAAGCGACGCATTCGGCCGAGGGTCCCCAGTTAACACGGTCACGACTTGAAGTGAAGCACCGGGCAGGCCTACTCTCTGTAAGCAAAGCAGCGACTTCTGAAATCAATGTGACGCAAGGCGATATCTCTTTGAGACACAATTTTTATTCAAATCAACAAAGCATACGTAGGCCTACATGTTTCCCAAGGGATGACAACGGCCCTGACTCCACAGTTATTTCAGTAAAGTAGCCTAAACGAGCACACAAGTGCCACACACCGTTCAAATAAGAATAATTATTCACAGTGTCATATCGAAGTAGAGATTATTCGAACGCATTGATAAATTACATGATACATGGTACAAATCCCAACAAACAGAGAAAGACTAGGATTTTGGAACAAAGGATGGATTGCATTGGCCCTTTTCTGAGTGGCCATAAATGGGGTTAACAGACGCTTTTATCCAAAGTGACTTACAATAAGTACATTTCTCAGAAGAAACAGAAATAATATCTCACTTTCGGTACAGTGAGTAGGCCTATGTTCATAGAACCAAGAGCCAAGCATTAACAATGGCAAGGTTAACCCATTCCCTGTACCTATAAAACAAATAAATAGGCCTAATAAATAAATAAATAATAATTAAAATAAATTGCAAGAGCCTTCCTCCTGTGGCTCATTGGCAGGCTGGGCAAAGAAAATGGATATCCGTGTTGGGCCTTCCAACACACACCCAATGGAACCAGAGTGCACACTGTATGCATTCAATCTGAAAGAAGGTAGATCAATTAGATATTTGTTTTACTAAAGATCGCACTTTAGACTTTACTTTGAAGGCTGACCACCCAGTGGTCCACGGGTGCCTCTGAGGGGCTGCTTTCTTCCCCACAAAAACGGCAGAGTTCTGTCAGGTCATCTGTTAAATTATTTTCAAATTGCACAATGGATTAAGTAGGCTAGGGAAATGTTTTCGTGAGGTCCATATACAGTTGATTGAAGCGTAGCCTACCAGAATCCTGCCCATTTTTGCTGCCCATTTCTGTTCGAATGGAGTTGATGCCCTCCTCTGTGACATCAACCTCCATCGGATCTCCTCTTAATAGCAGCTCCACTATCTTAAAATACAGGTTAGTATAATTATGGTCCTTTTAATAGATGTATAATTGTTATTGTGTTCATAATCTTACTTTGCAAACAATAAGGCCACAGGAGGTAAGGTCCTGCTGGCGGGGATGGGGAATTGTGACGCACAGCCACCGTGAGAGATTCCCCATTTTTTTCCGCATGAAAGCCCTGAAGACAAACAATAAAGCAATTGCTTGTTACATGCACACGTTATGTTAAAATAATTGAACACACTTGAAACGACTTCGAATATATTCTGGATTTGCTTACCTCGTTGAATCTTTTCATTTCTGAATTTTAGCGGGGGTGGCACCGAAGGGGTCAATAAAAACGGCCCGTCCTTCTTTCGGATACATGGCCTTTTACAGATCGGATATGTTAGTGTAATCTTAGAGTAGAAAATATATCTACTTAAATTGCATTAATTAAAGTGTAGTTACAACTAATGTCCAATGACCGTCCTTGCACACGGCCCCGATCAGGACGTCCCACTCCATAACGTCCAGCTGTAAGAGATGAGTTGAGTTTTTAAGATGATTTTATTGTTAATCAATTCCTTTCAAAAAGCAACTATGGTCCTTACCTTCCTCATCCTCCGCGACGTGCCATCCCAAATGGCAGTCATCTCGAATGTGTCAATGACCTTGCACTTTTGTGACGACATTGTCAACACCGACGATATGTAGGCGTTGACAATCTAAACAAAAATTCTTCCAATTCACTTTCATATCAACAAGGACATATTGGAATCACAAAACAAGTTAGGTTAACCATTTACCTCACTCTCCAGCTCCTTCCCGGGGGCCAGGCTCTGGAGGTCGGCTGTAAAAATGTTATATGGTCCAATTTTGGACCATATTATTTCTCCTTGCTTCCCTGTCCAGATTCGTCCAAGAACTGTAAATTAAAAACATTATAGTAATTGAAAAGACTGGATATCATTATTATACTATACAATGTCACATAACTGAATGTACTGTTACTTTGGCTGGGCTGCCTCTCCCCTGGTAATGTCCCCAGCGGAGGGTCAGGGCTGGATGGTGGTGGTGGTGGTGATGGGGAAGGGGAAGCCAGAGGAGAGGTGCCAACTTTCTTCAGTTTTGCTGGAATCCTCTCCTCTGGCTCAATGAAGTGCGTCAAAATGTCAACATTGGCCACCGTTTTCCTGGGGGAATTAAGGGAGGCCAGCGTGGCAAATTTCCCCCTCACCTGAAGAACCACCAAAGGGCCCAGGAAGGTGCTCTCCATCTTCCCCCCTTTTCTCTCCTGCTCCTTCACATTTTTTAATAGGACCTGATCACCAATAGTGAATACGGCCACCTCCCCCTTCTTTATCTTCCGTTCTCGGACGGCCTCGTGTTTCTTCGCAACGTTCTTATTGACAACCTTAAAGGTGTCTTCTTGCTTATCGAGGCCGCGGTAGACCTCCTCCGTTAGTACCATTTGCTCCACTTTCTTAGTGGTCACCTAAATTGCAACAAACCAAATGATGTTATAATCTCACCTATTTAGTCAAGTCAAAATGACCACAATCCCTAGACACATATACAAATACCGCCACCTACCTCGTACTTCTGTGGCACCTCAAGATGGGTATTTGGCCTCTCTGCCGAACAATAAAAAAATACGGGCTGAACTGCGTTGTCAGCTGCTTTTTGGTCCGCAGCGCGAACATTGCTGGCTGGAGGAACTTATCCCATTGTTTAGGGTTGTCCTCCGCCAGTTTTCTGAGAGACCTGAAAATGTAATTTGGACATAACGTAATTTAGCCTGAATTTATATTTTGCATGATATCTGCCAATTCAACAATATGCAACTTACCTCTGTATGGTGCCATTAAGCTTCTCCACTAGCCCATTTGTCTGAGGGTGGTATGGTGACGAGAAACTTTGTTTAATCCCCAGGGCTTGACAAAGTCGAGCATTCACCTTATTCCATTAATCAGAAAACAAGTTAGCATTAGTGTTGATTCTTAAGAAATAAGAAACATTGGTCTTGAGGGTTTTACCTGGTTCTTAAATTCAGTTCCCTGGTCTGTAAGCAGTCTCTGAGGTGCACTAAATTTGTATACAAAATCGAGAATACAATTGGTCACCTCTTCTGCAGATTTACTCTTCATAGCGTAGGCCTCTGCCCACTTGGTGAAATAATTAACCATCACACAAATGTATTGATTACCACTCTCTGTTGCACTGAGCCTCATAAGGTCCATTCCCACCAGCTCAAAAGGCTCGGATACCTGAAACGGTTTATTGATCAATTAATTACACATTAGTATAGAAAGTAGCTAGTATGCAAGCACATTTCGCTGCATAGGACATTCAGTTGCACAAATAACCTAACCACTATTGGGTGGTAGTCAGCCTTTTCCTTGAGACCGGCCTGCTTCCTCTGGCACTCTGGACACTGGGCAACCTGAAGTCAAATATTACTCAAATCAATGCATTTCATAAGTGAAAGTGTCGAACAGCGTTTGACACCTCATCAGCATTATGATAAATCAATCAGTCCGTTTCCCGGGTCCGTCGGTCTTGAGTGATACTATTTTACATTACTAATGCCGCTTTTCCACCGCACATGTAGCTCGACTCGACACGACACGACTCGACACGGTAGCAGCGCGGGTGCTTTTCCACCGCAAATAGTACCTCCGGGACGTGGGCGGGGTCGTCTGCGCGAAAGGGCTGTGACGTATTTTTGTACGCGACGCAAACAACACCTACGTAACCCACACATGGACAGAACCCACATAACAACAATGGAGAACATCGATGCGATGATATTCGTGTTCGTATTATTAGCTGGCATGTTGAAGAAGTGGAATATGTTGGCTGCGGCGCTACTATGGCTGTTCTATCGTTACCAGCATGGTTGCCATGTCGCTCTCGTGACTTCGTCACACTCTCTGGCCAATCAGTGGCCGGCCGTCTGCCGACGTCACCTTTTAGCATCGGCTCAGCCGCTTGGAACCTAGAGCGAGGCGGTACTAGAAAAAGCAGCCACTTGAGGTACTAGATCGCGGTGGAAACGCAAAAAAGGCGAGCTGAGTCGAGTCGTGTCGAGCTGGTACCATGCAGTGGAAAAGCGGCATAAGAAAGTAAATATTTCATTAATACAGGCTAAAAAAATTATCAAATTGTTAACTACCAATGTTATTATTTTATGGGCAGGGGTGGCCCTTGGCCTCGCGGCCTCATATTACCTCATGCCAATGTAATTGGTAGCTACCAATTACATTGGTAGCTACATAGGTTCCGTCGCACCTGGTGCCGGGACACCAATTACGTTGGTAGCTACATATGAGGTAATATGAGGCCGCAAGGCCTAATTTAGGCCATCATTTTTAAATAAACAAAGTAAATTGGGGGGACGATTCTAACTTACCCATTTGCCAATGTCCGCCTCCATGCCAGGCCAGTAGTATCGGCTGATCACTGCATTGTGGGTCTTCTCGACACCGCAGTGACCACCGACACGGCAACAGTGCATTTCCTCAAATATGAGGTTGGCCTCGACCGCCAAGCAAACGACCTTGGCCAAATGCTCCCTCCCCTGCCTCCTTCTACAGATGTAGAATAGGTCTCCATCTGGTCAGAAAAGCTCGATTTAATATTAACATTAGCGTTTTTTATTTGATTATTCACATTGTCATGTAATTCTTATAACATTTTTACTTACCCTGGAGCACGAAGTGGGAGGCTCTTCGTTTAATGATGAACCTCTGTCTCTTCGATGCAATATCAGGGTAACGATTATTGACTTTGAAGTCAATAAGTTCCTTGATAAGGATCGGATCCATTCTCTCTCTCTATCTAACTCTATCTCTCGCTCTCTATCCAACTCTCGCTCTCTACTAGGCCTATATCGAACTATCTCTCGCTCTCTACTATATCTAACTATCTCTCGCTCTCTATCTAACTCTATCACTCGCTCTCTACTATATCTAACTCTATCTCTCGCTCTCTATCTAACTCTATCACTCGCTCTCTACTATATCTAACTCTATCTCTCGCTCTCTATCTAACTCTATCACTCGCTCTCTACTATATCTAATTCTATCTCTCGCTCTCTATCTAACTATCTCTCGCTCTCTACTATATCTAACTCTATCTCTCTATCTCTCGCTCTCTATCTAATTCTATCTAACACTATCTAACGCTCTCTATCTCTTAACTCTTTCTGACGCACTCTATCTCTCTCTCTATCTATCTCGCTTACTATATCGCTCTCTATCTCTATCTCTCTCTCTATCTCGTATACGCTACCTACTAGGGCTGGGCGATATGACGATATCATACCGTGGACGATATGAAAGAGTCTACCGGGAGAGATTTGACCATATCGTTTATACCGAGAGAAAAAAAAAAAAAAAAAAATGGCGGTGGATGGAACTGCAGTTAACTGCAGTTTCGCCACAACGGGGCCCTGCAGCAGAGTGTCCAGGCAGGTGTGAAGCACACCTTTAAAAAAAAATGTTATTTGTATTGAAAAAACAGTTCAATGTTTACAAGATGTTTGCACTATATGACACTGCAGTTAATGACAGATTGTTCGCTACTTACTCCTTTGTAAGCATGGAAATTCAAGTTCATAATAAAAGAAAAAACTGATCAAATGTGAAGTATGGTTATTTTAAGCCATTTATTATTTTAATTTACTTCAAAAATACCATATTGTGATATATATCCATATCGTGATATAAAATGACTCATATCGTGATATAAGATTTTGTCCATATCGCCCAGCCCTACTACCTACTCCAACATCATTCTAACATTCGAGCCACCCTTATATAGTGCAATCAGCTTCTCGTAGGTGGAAACCAATAAAAAGCAATTAATGATTAGGTAATTTCTACACTCTGGGCCCTTTTTATGTGTCACTCCCATGCAAGGCCGCCTTAATGCACAGGCTTACCTGAGCTGAAGCCCCAGGGCCTAGCAGGCCTGCCTATTTGTTTGGCCTCAAGATGTTAAAGAAAACACCTACAATTATTATCATTATTGTTATTTTTCGTCAAAGAAATCTTAACATGCCTTCGCTTAACGTAATAAGCCATAATACGAGTTGAAATAAATACTAACTAACCCTAACCCTAGATACTAAATTAATACAATTAGAAGTTGTCTTTAATTTGGATTAAAATTGTTTCCGAGAGCGCATTGATGGATACATTTTCTATTTTCCTTGAACTCACCCCAATATGTATACTTAAATCATATACTCTTACATTGTTTAGCTTATTTAAATTTAAAAAAGGAGGACATCCTAAAGACTCTATTCTATACATGCACTTATTCTATACATGCACTTATGCTGCTACACCTGATCAGGCGACCGAAGTGTTAGAATGAGCGCATAACAGTGTTTTTGGCTAGTTTCAAGCAGTGGAGGGCAACACAACATTAGGTTTGGATTAACTGGATGTAAAGGCGTCTTATTTTTGGGATACGCGACCAATGCATGGTCATAACTACATGGAAAGTAGGGTCACAAGTTGATCTGGCTGCCTTTCGTGTTTTCAAGAAGTATTTGCGAATTCTATTATACTACGGCGGCGAATTCCCCAGTGGGTCAACGGCACAATGGAATGGAATTGCGGATTGTTATATTTTTCCCCACAATGGTATGATTTCGAATCTCGTAATGTATGTTTTCATGTGAATAAACGTTGTGTCTCAAAGTGGTATCGCCTTGCGTCACATCGATTTCCGAATTCGCTGCTTTGCTTACAGAGAGGATATAAAGAAGGAGGACGCGACAACACCACATCAGGCGACCAAAATGATAGAATGAGCGCATAACAGTGTTTTTGGCTAGTTTCAAGCAGTGGAGGGCAATACAACATTAGGTTTGGATTAACTGGATGTAAAGGCGTCTTATTTTTGGGATACGCGACCAATGCATGGTCATAACTACATGGAAAGTAGGGTCACAAGTGGATCTGGCTGCCTTTCGTGTTTTCAAGAAGTATTTGCGAATTCTACTATACTACGGCGGCGAATTCCCTAGTGGGTCAACGGCACAATGGAATGGAATTGCGGATTGTTCTTTTTTTCCCAACAATGGTGTGAAATCGAATCCCGTACTGTATCATATTTTAAACATTCATTTTCCATTTTTTTCGGCTTAAAACGGTTCTACTTGACACGTTTCTTCCAATTACACTCTAAAAATTAATGTAATGTTTTTGACATTTTATTGAATAACAAATCAAAGAGGCAATCGCAAGGACAGCTACGTTTCTGGTCCCGATTTCCAACATCTGGCGTAGCCACGACAACAAGCGAAGCATTCGGCTGAGGGTCACCAGTTAACATGGTCACCACTTGAACTGAAACACCGGGATTACCGCGACCCGGGCAACGTGGGAGATCGCGCGCAGAGGTCTAATTAGGCATATATATATTTGTATTTGAAATGCAAGATCTTTTCGTGGAGACTACACTCAGAGCAGCTGGAACTGAACAACAGCAAGAGGAAGGAGGAAAAACGGCTATGAAACAAAGTTTCCTTCATCGCCAAACTCTAGCTAGCTAGTTTAGCATGCTAACTAGGGGTACGCCACGTGTTGCCCCTCTCCCCCATAGTGCATTTTTTAAATGGTTAAAATGTCCGTGTGTAACCGTTTGTAAATGTGCACACCCTTAATAACCTTGTTAGCCAACTTTCCAATTCAAATATATATGTTATCTGGCTAAGGAGAGGTACAGGTATAAACAAGTATACAATACCTTTCAATACTGCGGTTGTTATATGATCCATGGCCGGATGTATGGCATCTCTTCCATCGTGGCGTTGTTACAACTAACGTCTCTCGGTCGTGCAGCATGACCGGGGCGGCTTCTGCTTCAGTTCTGGAGTCTGCCGCAAAGAAAGCCAGCGAGCCAGCCAGCCACCAATGTGCTTAAAGCCCATGGTGCAGGTTAACCGGAAGTTTTGATTAATGGGTACATAAAGCACTCAAAATATGTATATAAAGTTAGAAATGTCTCCAAAATGGTGTTAAAGTCCAGTTTTTGTAGTTTTTGGTTAGTAACGGTTATTTTTTACGCAATTTGGCGATGACGTCACGTAGGGTAGACGCATACTAGAACTAGCATTATGGCGGACGAGGAAGAGGTAGCAAGACCCACTCTCAACATTTATGATGGCCCACAGCCATATAATTTCGAACCGGTTAGGCGTATGAGGGGAAATGAGGAAATACCGAGAGCCGATGGCCGTCAAAGACAAATAAATGCATGGTCAGAGGAGAATGAGTGGAGAGTTGGTGAAGTGTCCTGGTGAGTTGCTACCATTTAGAAACGTAGCAAGGAGCGCTGGAGCTAGTAGTCTATGAACAGCAGTGCATACAATAACTTATTTTTTCAGTGAATAGCATCGAATGAAAGTCAACGTTTTCTTTATATCTAGTGACAGTGATTATGTCATTGGCTCAGATAAGTACCCTAAACTTAGTCAGAAGATCCAGAAATAGAAGGCATAATAGCTTGACAGTCCCACCTGTGAACCCCTAGTGTTTATTCTAAGCTTTTACCTTTCTCCGGTGAAAATGTTGTTTGCAAACGTAGCCGACGCCGAGTAGGCTGGTTATGTCTTCAGTGTGATTATTTTTGATAGTGCTAACTCGTTTTCCTCGTGATTGATTGTCATTGAAACTGTCAGGGTACCGCTTACCGGGAGAGAGCAGTAAGCGTGTCTGTGTCGCTGTGTTTGGCAGGTGTCTGTGTGGGCGGTGTCGTCCCATGGAAACTGTGGTGGAGAGCTTGTGTTGTAGGGAGGTGAGCGCGTTTTGGTCGCTGGTCGAGGAGCTCACCCCGCGGCCAGCAGATGTAACGTGCCTTACGCAGCATCCGGGATTTGAGGCATGATGCCTGAATCCGTTTGTGCTAAAAATAGCATACACACACTTCAGGCAGGATCATGGTCCCCTTCAAGCCAGCACGCACGAGTATGTTCATGGTTTATGTTTACTTTACAAATCATTTGAACCAAGTTATAGGTGACAGGAGATTTGTTGCATACACAATAAACATGCATAAGAAACAGGCTTAAAATGACGTTTCCAACCCACTTACAGAGTTTTAAACGTAAGAATCTTTCCTACTTATCCCTAGGCAATACCGGTACACTGCGTACAGGCAAGCTATACGCTGGGCTTATGGCGTTTTAGGGAGGAGTATAAGGAAGCCTCTACCCTCTTGTGTGGTTTCAACCATCTTGTTTGGATGAAAATGAATAAAAATAAGTTATGCTTATTCTGTTGTGATCATTCAATTGCCCTTAAAATGTTATAAGTACACAGAACACATGCATTTTGGATAAAAAAAAAGTTGATTGGCATTGCTTGTAATGGTTACTGAACAAAGACACAGGTTGGAATTAAATCTATATAAAAAAAATGGTTAGGCACAAAACATACAAGGAACACTGATGAAGGGCTAGACCCGCAATGTTTAATTCTAATTCTAATTAATTCTGCAATAGTGTAGTCATACCCGAGGGTCAGTTGATGGTTCTCTTTTTCTCTCACACACACACACACACACACACTATTTCATGCATGCATACATGCAGTGATACATGCAAAAGCACATCAAGCAGACACACAGTGAGCCCAGACAACACCGCACACAGAGGTTGACAAGGCACAGGTAAAATGATTACCAAATTATTTTGAATTATATACAAAGAAATTTCATGCAAATAATAACAACTAAATCATTGGACTTGTCCGTGGAAAAAAATAATAATGTGAAATTAGGTTTTCTTGAAGCGTGACTGCCGGGCTAGGTAGAGGCTGATGGCCTCCTCCTTAGGAATCTGTTCGAAGGATTTGGCGATGGGGGCGGGTGCATCGGAGGACAAATTGGCGCCAACCTCTCGAAGAACCGCGGGTGAATTGTCGTAGCTCTCCCGAAGGGCCTTCATTAATGATGTTGCATAACCTGCAGACATAATAATAATAATATTAATAATAATAATAATAATAATATTACTTTATAAAGATCATTGTCACTGATCACTCGTGCGCCATCTCAAAATATGATAGAACTGCCTGACACTGCTTACCGTATGAGGCTGCCTCTTTGATGGGACGCACCACATGGGCACCTTTTCTGAAGCGCGGATACCGCACGCAGTACTTCTCCGTCCCGTCACTTCTCCGTGCTGTCTCGCGATTGGCATTGTGATTATAATGCAGCGCCGCTAAGAGAAGCCTACAAAATAACACATTTGAGAAAACCTTTGAAACTTGGTGTATGACAAAATACTACAATAGGCACGTTAATAGGTACTATTATTACTATAAAAGGCATAATAATTGGCAGTGTTATTCCATTGGATAGCACTGACCTGCTATACATCCCAAGGTATGAAAACCCTGTGTGCTTGGGCGCGAAGTGCAAGATGAGGGAGTGGTAAGCCTCAAGGGAGAAGGTCTGGTGCTGTGGAGACAGCTGACGAACATCTTTCAGCAAGGCAGCCCTCATCATTATGTTCTCCAACTTGACTGCTGCCAATGAGCCTGAAAAGACCAAGACAGGTAGGCAGGGAGGCAGACAGACACACAGACAGACGGAAAACGTACAAATAGACAGGAAGATGGATACAGACAGAATTCCTTTTTGAAATGGAAACACATGAAATTGTCCTGCATATGAATTATAGCAAACATAAACAGTAAACAGAATGTTATGAGATTGCCAGGGAATGAAAAAATAATTTCATCACGAAGGTCACATGTCAAAGCATCCAGACAATTACTCAAAGACAGCAACTAAAACAAAACTATGTAGAGCGTGCATAATACCAGTACTGTACCTGGGTCCAGCCACTCTTTGTTGCGCTGATCTTCGTCTAGAGGGCCATGGGCACAACTGGAGAAGGCAGGGGTGTCATGGTCATGGATGTCCTGGATGTGGTTCACTAAACTTCTCCATTTGGCCTCCATGACCGCTGGGTTGCCATCTGGGGTTGAGGCTGCAGTCCAATAGAGGTGATTCACTATAGCTGGCCTCCACAACTGTAGTTGGTCACACTCTTTGGATGCTGCATCCAATGCCTTCCCCAGACCTGTTTTAGAACAAATGGTATTAATTGATATGCACTAACAAAAACTGCTTCAAGGTTCCAAAAATGGATACATACTTTTTGCAATGTGCCACACGTCAAAATAATGCTGTGTCCCTTCAGGGATCAGCTCCTCTCTCACCCATTTGGCAACCTAAGGAGAAAAAACCACAAACATCCAGCTTCAGTGCAATTCAGATATTTACATTCTATACTGCATTTTTATTGTAAATACCTGGCGATGTCGGTCCGTGATCAGCGTTGCCAAATGCAGGTCGTTTCCCCTCAGCAGGCCAACACTGCGCTTGAGCCCTTCAAGCTCACACCATGAGCTGTTGGGGACCTCTGAGCTCTGCAACATGACATAACAGTGTAAGTGTAGAATGCAGGTGGTGTTGAAGGAGGCGTTAATGAACCGAAGCGTTGCTGGTCCAGGCATTATGATACACTACTCTAGTTAGGCAATACACAATAAAGCTCTATGCATGGTTGTACTAGTGGAAAGATGTTATATTAAGATACAATCCTTTTACCAAATTGCAGAGTTCATTTCTTTGTCTAATAACATCAGGTTTACCTGAACAAGCTGAACATCCACCACCTTGTTCACTCTGTCCTCTATCAGAGAGTATGACCCATACTTTGCGCAGTGCCCAGGAGAATCTGACCTGGAATTAATTACAATTTATGTTTCAAGTTTTTCAAACCATGGTCTGTAAAGACAATCCACCATGTCAACTGCAAATGCCAACTAAAGCCACCCTACATGATAACAAATAACAAAATCAAAACGTGGAACTGGTCTAGCTCTCACACTGGTTTACCTGCAGTCACCAGCAAGAACTAGCCCGCCATCCATTGCCCGTAGGTCACTAAAATTCTTGGCTTGATCATTCTGCCAGGCCTGAACGATTACTGGGATGGTGTAGCGGCGCTGATGGCGAAAGAAACTGCTCGCACTGATGCACTGCAGGCCAAACAGGGTCAACATTCTTAGTGTCTGTGTGGCCAAACATCCAGTAAAATGAATGGCCCCACTTAACAGGAGGTTGCAGGTTGGCATGTTCCTGTGGAGCATTGGCTGGTTTTGCCAGAAACGGTGGTAGCCACATGATGCACAGACCTAGATATGTAAGAAAATAAAATAAAACATTGTAATCAACAGTATATCAGGATTCAATATAGAGTAAGTACTGTACATTACTGGTCAAAGGTTTCATATTTTCAATGAAACACACATGACCAATACAGTATAACACTCAAATATGATGGCATCACAAACCAGCAGACTTAAGCCAGCCTGGTACATACATTGTAAATTAACTGGCAAGACAGTCAGAGCTATCAGATTTTTTTTCTACACTATTGCAGAATTAATTAGAATTAGAATTTCAGATTTTCTAATCAGATGGCCACGTAAACAAAACTGCATAAACAAAACTGTACCTGCTTGATCTTAACAAAAGTTCCTTCCTGCTGCACGATGCTCCTATCCGACCTCTCACAACAGGCCGGACAGATGGCAAAAAGGCCCATCAGCTCCTCTTGGCAAACAATGAATTTGTCAATGCAACTACAACAACAAAAAATGAGGGGGAGGGGGGCGGTGTCATTCAAACTAACAAAGCATTGAGCATTCAATATGGTCTATGTTGGTTTTAGATTATCTCACTTGTGGTGGGGGTCACACGTGTAAGGTGGCTCCTCATCAAACAATTCCTCCTCATCCATCGGCTCTTCGGGCACCCACGACAAGTCACTGATGACAGTGGCATTATCATCATCATCGTCGTCAACTGTCTGTTCAGGACTAGCGAGGGGAGTGGAGGCTTGTGGGCTGATTGAAGTCTGTGTGCCCACGCTAACCATCTTGGGCTTCAGGTTAACCTGCACAGCTGTGGCAGAGGGAGTAAACATACCCAAACATATGACAATCATGGCAAATCTAAGCGGCTATGTTTTGGTGTAGGCTATGTATTCATTTCATCAATCTGTATGGAAATGTCCTACTTGCAATGTTTTAGACATAATATCTACCCCTTAAAATACCAAAGATTTACCGTGAGACCATCGGGGGGGCTTCAAATAACATTGTGTCCCAGCATCAGAAGTGGAGGAGGGCAAGGGCTGATCCCCAGTATCGACACTCTCCACAGTGTCTACACTGTGCACGGTCTCCTGCTGTGAGGCGTCTGTCAACATCTTGCGAAAACAAATATAAAAAAGTATATTAGTATAAAGTATAGTATATATAAGTATATAAAAAAGAAATGCAAGGGTGTAGTGGTGAAATAAGAGGTAGGTAAACTGAATACTTAGATCAGTGATTCGCAACCAATGGTAGTACATTTACTGTATTGGGAGGTAGCTAAACTCTGAAGTGAGAAGTGGATAAACTCTGTTTCTCAAATTTCAGAGGTGGGTAAACTGCGTTTACTTGCGTTTAGCGTCCACTACAGCCCTGACGACACGGTCACGGTCAAATACAGTATATGTGAAAGAGAACCGTAGCAGTCTAGCACTAACACAAAACGCAAACACACTGTTGTGAAAGCCGCTTGATGATGACGATCACTGATCAAAACACTAGCCATGAAGCTTTCATGACGATATGGACATTTACTTCAGGGCAATTTTGTTTTGGCTCATATTCGTGAATCAAGAAATATGCTCTTCTAATGTCAGACTGATCATGCTTGTAGAGGAGGCTGTGTCAAAGGGAACACGGTATGCAAAATACACAGATCTAGCTAACGCGCAGCTTGTAATTAGCAGCTATAGCATGATGCTTACCGTGGCAATCTCTCGCTTGCGGCAGACGGTGTCTCTCGACCTCGGGACAGGGCAGGCAGAGTGGTTTGCATGCACAGACGGCACGGCGGTAGGAATTAACTTCGCCGTCCTCTTACTCTTTAAACCAAGTGAGACCATCTTGGCATCCCCTGAGTGGTAATCCTCCTCCTTGAAATGCGCGCTGCATATTCTGGAGTACGCGGTAACAGAGCTAGCTGAAAAATCTGCCCGCCTAACCTTGACAAATTGCACCCAGCTTCGGAGAATCCCTTTGTCCTTGGGGAAGCAATGTACCCTATGTCCACTTTTGCTGGAGTTGTTGCACCCGCCACAAATACAGTAGAAAACCATGTTATCTACTTATATATCTACTCTCTCTCTCTATCTATATATATGTTATGCTATGCTATGCTATGCTATCCCTCACTATCTATCCATGTTATGTTATGTTATGCTATGCTATCCCTCACTATCTATCGATGTTATGCTATTCTATCTATCTATCGATGTTATGCTATTCTATCTATCGATCGATCTATCTATCTATCTATATCTAGGCTATCTCTATTTATGTATTTACTTATATAATCTGACACTGTCTCTCTCTCACTAGCGGCTTCGGCTGTCGTCCAAAAGCGAGGAGTACCTTATGTGACGTCATGCAATGCATTGTGGGAGAAATAAGAATCATCGCTAACCTGTGGCTAATAACCACTAATATATCACCTACTTTTCCTAATATTTATATTTTGTGATACCCTACAACATCAAATACAATGGATAATTGTTTAAATGTTTATTACCAACTAGAAAATTGCCAGAATAGAAGAAAATAGAAACCTGCACCATGCCCTTTAAGCTAGCTACGTGCACCTGACCTCATTCCCGCGCTTTCCCATTGGATGGTACCATTACATAAAGGGGGGTTGCGAGACATTTGAAATATTGTTAATATAGAGAATATGATTAACTGATGCAGTCATGGGTGAAATTACCTAAATATATTTGAATATACACTCATTCCACAGGTTACTCACAGCCATTATTATGGCGAATATATCTCTATATAGAAAACACTTGACTCACTGGCCCCCCTTATATTGCTAGATAATGTGATAAACGTCTGCATTAAATAGTTGTTGCCGTCATTTTACGATCCTTTTCATGGTCTGCAGTACTAGTGTTTCAATTTTGTTTGGGTTGAAGTTCAAGATGCTTTGGCGGGGCGTTATCTGCTGCGTTTTTATTGCTTTTTCACTGATACATGTATTGAGCCATGTCAATCGACTGCACAGTCGCAGACCCGATTTCAGGTTTCTTTGGAGGACAAACTGATAATCGCCGTTGGTTCTCGCCCGATTTTGTATGACCAGTCCCTGTACACATACAGGGACACCACATTAAAAGATCGGGCATGGCAAGATGTGTCGTTGCAGTGAGGAATTTAGAGTGCAACTCATTTTATCATGTAAAGGGAAAACACTCTAGCCACCTTCTTGAAGGCACCAGACCAGACGAGGACCACTGAGCAACTGGAGGAAAGTCTAGTACCGCTGCAACAAGTAAGTGGCTAGCTACGATTTTTACAGTGTCATGACTCGTGACACGTTCATTTTATGAGAAATGCATGTGGAAATTGTATGTTGAAATTAGGGCTACAATAGGCTCTGTGCACTAGAACCCGGAAGTCAACTGACGGTGTCGGCATTCTAGTTTCCGGTCTACTTACTGACCTAGTCCATAGCGTGAACATGTCTGGCTTTTCTAGATGTCTCCAAGACCTACCGACAATAAATGTTAACGATGTTCACCGCATTGTTGGTGCTAGTTCCCTTGCCCCTACAAGCAAGCGGGAAAAAGGATTTAAGCTCTATATTTCGAGTTATTTGCGTAACTTTGAGGGTAGGTGACAGACTACCGGCTTTTTAGTGAACATTTGTTAGCGACAACATTTTTTTTCTGTATTTAAAACACTTAACTGTCCGTTGTTGTACTAACTGTACCAACGTGTGTCCATTTTTTAGTGTCTAGCAAAGATAAGGGAACATCGGAGGTGATTATCAGAGCATTGTGCCACAGGTCCATGAAGAAATCAGAGAAGCCTCACAGCTTGAAGCTAGCGATAAACCAACCGTTATAAACAAACCGTTATACGCCTGTTTCTTTTATAACAGTGTCCGTGGGGGGATTTAGCTGAGGTCATATGTTTAATCAAATAATCAATACAAACATGTATAATTAAAAAAAACAGCACAAATGTACACACAAGCGCACTTTCCTCGTCAGCCACCACAACACGCAGAAAGCGCCAGCCTAAAGCGCCCACCACGGCCCCAACACAGTGCAGGCACGCGAGCCGCACACAGACACAAACACACCAGCTTCACATTGCCTCAAACTCCACAAATGTCTCTTTTTGTATAGCACTGTAGTGCTCACGGTCAACACACACTGTACTAGTAGCACTGTACTCATGGTCTAAGACCATCGGAACGGGTAGCTCAGGCTCTTCGGGGTCGGAGCAAGGCTCGGGACTCGCCGGTCTCTCTCTTTTCTCCCAGCCTCCCACACACCAACCCGTGTTACCGGCTGGAAGCTGAGCACAACGGTACACAGCAGTATTGGTTTGATCCGCCTTCATTCCGTTGAAGCTTGTGAAGTCTTCTAACATTAAATTTCCGTTGTTTGGTTGGGTTTTCCATCTTTTTACTATTTATAGTTGCCGTGGTAACTGATACGGGAAGTAGACCGGAAACTAGTATGCTGACACCCGGCGACACCGGAAGTTCGCTTCTAGAGTTGTGCACAGAGCCTATAGATTTGACAATCAGTTATAATTAAACCATTAGCCCAGCTAATCAAACTATAAAAGCAGTCGCGATCTGTGAACTTTAACATACTAAAGTGATAGCAATTATGCAATTATTATTGAGTTGATCTGAAGTGCTAAAAAAAAAAGTTAAATCTAGTCTATGGCTCTAATCCATGTCATTAAATCATTTTATTTCATCTGATGAACTACAAAACAAAAACTGGTCAGAATTACTATTTCTTCCTTCTTTTTAATCGTAATAAAAGACAAGTTTCCGGTTAAATGGGGACCATTTAAAGGGGACCTATTATGCTTTTTCGACTTTTATGACCTATAAACGTTGTTATAATGATTGATAGTCATGTTTAACCATACTAAAGTGTCAAATAATGACGTACGTACATGCATTTCGACGTATTGCTTGCTGACAGTCTGGGGTGGCTGTGCAGAGCGCTAAACACTCGGACAACGTCTGCGATTCACTTGTTCACATATCCAGGAAATCATCTACGTAGAGGCACTTCTGCCGCGCCCCCATATGCCTAGTGAAATCGATAGTTATGTTATTATAACTCTAGTTCTATGATTGTAGGCGTAGCCGTCTAGGCTCCGCCTGATGGGCTTGTTCCGTGCGCGCAGTTGCGCGCACTGAAAATTTCAACTATGGTAGCTGTAAATTGCACCCAGTACCGCAGGAAGTAGGGGTGCTGGGGGTGCTGCAACACCCCCTGTCCGAGGCCCTGTCTTATCACAGAAAACGATCTTTTCTAAAAACTCCGGCCAAAGTGGAGATTTCTGAAAACGCCGGTTATGTGTTGCCGTGTCAACGGGGAGAAACGGGATTTTAGGTTCTGAAGCGTCACATTATGCACCGGAAATGCTTAACGTCATGTGAGCGCCCGCTGTACCGTATTGGTCCGAATATAAACACAAACCCCATTGTGGGACGACCTATATTTGGAAAAAAGATTTGAAGACCACATCTTGTTTTTATGAATAAATAAATTGTATTCATTGAAATAATATACGAAAATAAAAAGGCATAGAATAAAACACTGCATTGCCACTAAACAGTAGTGCAAATAGGCCGTACTGATGTGTACACCAAAGACTATTCCTGACACTCCTCTGCCCCGCTGTGTTCGCTCTGGCTGTGGTCGCTCCGAACTGTTTCGGCCCGTGGCAAAGCGAGTCATCCTCGCTGCTGTCCAAGGCATTTTGAGACGCAGCATTTATTTAATGCTCATATGACCTAGTGCTGAAAAAAGGTTAAATGAAAAAGTGTGAGGGGAGCGTTGGTGCGCTAAACTTGTTCTGTGAGCAGCTGGATGTGAACCATGGTGTGAAGGAACGATCCATGATCGATTTTCAACTGTGCGCGCATGCACTGGTGTAATTGAGCTGCGCTGCTATATATTTTTTTATCAATGTAACGAGTTGCGAGTCTAGTGCAGGCTGAGTTTTTTTTTTTCCAGCACCCCCTGCTGAGAATACGTTCCCGCGGCTATGGTTGCACCAGATGTTATAAACATTCAACGGTCACATAAATCATTACTATTTTAGAAAATGTATGTTTGTTTCATATAATTGTATTGGAAGTCCTGGTTTTCACTAGGGTTGCCGCGGTGTGGACATTTTCACACCGAGTAATACACTCGTCTCAACACCGGTATTACCGAGTATAAACTTTGAAACTAGGTCAACCGCCACACAAGCATCGGTTTTTAGACCCCTCCCGTCCTTCAGTTGCCGCCAACGTTCGAAAGCAGCGCCTAGGATTATTCTTCTTTCAGTTTTTCTCTTTCAGCGTTTTTATTATCAATTACTCTCTGAAAAAGAGTTTTCCTTCTCTTTGCTGGTGGTGGTGGTGGTGGTGGTGGTGGGGATGGTGGCGTCTTGTCTGCCATGGAAAGTGTCTTCTACTGCTAGGTCCAAATGTGGATTAACTAGTTCCAGTAGCTACCGCAGGATAACAACAAACAGGAGCTTGCTCTGGGTCACGAGCTCTGGGTCACGAGTACTGCACGAAGGGGTCGCGCGCGGGGTGCGGGGGAGGGGGAGTGCAGTACGACCGTTTGATTGACGTACTTACTGTCCAATGCAACTCGGTGGCAATGGAAATGATTGGCTGGAGTCCGAGCCCTGCCCGTTCCACAGATGATTGACTTGTTTAATTTATATGTCAGTACTTCTAACTCAGTGGCTGTAAGCGGGTTATGATAAGGATTTCAAGTAATTTTGCAAAAATGGCCAAAAAAGCGAATTCCATACCCAACCTTTAATTAAAAAAATGGAGGACAAACTGATAATCGCCGTTGGTTCTCGCCCGATTTTGTATGACCAGTCCCTGTACACATACAGGGACACCACATTAAAAGATCGGGCATGGCAAGATGTGTCGTTGGAGGTGGGGGAAACAGGTAATATGTATTTATTTTCTAATTATTTTCGATGTATGTACTACTTTTCAAATGAATCAGTGTTGAATGACTGCTAGCAATACAGCATGCATGGTCCAGCATTAGCATCCTCCAAAATATATAATTAACTGCTACCTAGAATGTATAGTTGCAATTGCTGACACATGTTTAAACATGCACTTTCTGTATACATATGCGTTTTGGAAACAATATCCCTGTATTTATTAATTTGAGTTGGACCGTGTATGCAGTGCAGAATCCAAAAACGTAACATGGCAGCTACAGCATAGCTACTGCTACATAGATAAAGAGTACATAGACATAAATGTTCAAGTCTTTACAGAAAATAATAATGCAAAGAATGAAGTAGATTGTAATGTGATCAATAATTTTATTTCATATATTTATTTACAGCGGCTGAATGTGTGAAGAGGTGGAGATCCCTCAGGGACCGATATCGGAGGGAGAAGGTGAAGGAGAAGGAAGCCCAGAGGAGTGGGGCAGGGGCCGACAAGCAGCCTGTGTGGAGGTACATGGTGGTGATGGGCTTCCTAGCGCCATTCCTGCAAAATAGAGGGACCACCTCCAACCTCCCGCATCGGAACCCATCCCCGGTGTCGGTGATGGTGGTGATAGAGGAGCATGGAGAGGCAGGTGCGCTGTCACTAGCAGCAGATGAAGCAGCCCCAGCCCCAGCCCCAGCCCCAGCCCCAGCCCCAGCCCCAGCCCCAGCCCCAGCCCCAGCCCCAGCCCCAGCCCCAGCCCCAGCCCCAGCCCCAGCCCCAGCCCCAGCCCCGGCCCCAGCAGCGGACGGTGGACCTGTGGGTAGGAGCCAGTGGCGCGTGCAGCCCCCAGAAGAGGGCAGGGGTAGGAAGCGGCGGAGGCCTGAGATGTCCTCCTTTGAGCAGGGCATGCTGGCATTCATGGAGCCGCTGGCTACACTTGCCTCGCAGCCGCAACCACAGCCACAGCCGCAGCCGCAGCCCCCCTCTGAGGACGAGACTTTCTTTATGTCCCTCCTCCCTGCCATGAGAAGGCTCTCCAGTGCTAATAGAGCCATGGTGCGGTACGAGGTGTACCAAATCGTTTCCAGGGCAGATATGGCGGCGCTACAGGGGGAGGTTAGGGAGAATGACAGTGACTGAGTGACTGAGTGCGTGAGGTTATGTTTGTTATGGTGTTAAATTATGGTGTTTCTGTCGTTTTGTTGTTCTGTTGTTCTGTGTGTTCTTAATTAAAAAAAAATACTTTGATTGTGATGTGTTCCTTTTTAAAATACATTTATAATACATTATAATTTGGAAGTGGAATTATGTTATTAATATTAGCACATTAATAATTATTCAGTACACTTGCAGAAAGACAATAGGGATTCTTGAAAGCTGGCTCGGGTCATCTGTGAAAAACAAAACCAAATCATTATCAATCATTATTACATTTACTTTTAAAACTTAACCTTGAGCAAATGTACAATGTATACGCAGGTATAGGAAGGTGCAGGTGTAGTTGGAATTAGGGCTGGGTATCACTAGGTACCCCACGATACGATACGATACTATCACGATATTTTACCCACGATAACGATAATATCACGATACAGTGATTCTGCGATTATCGATATATTGCAATAAATTTCACCCACGATACATCACGATATCTGTGTCACTGAAGAAATTCAGAATTTATTACAAAAACATTTTATGCAAAGTAACAGAAAATTAGAAAACAAAATAAATGCAGAAAACATTTCATTGCTTAGTTTCATTCGCTCTGTTTACAGTGGATGTATCGCAATGGCGAGGCGCACACAGCCAGCCGTGTTCTGTAAATATTCTAGAACACACGGGAGTCCTGGAGCTCTATATCAAAATATTATCATATAGCCTACATAGATATCTATATCATATAATATATATTATAACCGCCAAAAGATGTGTGAGCCGATATTATGAATCTCAAACGACCGTGTTGGGTTCTCCGACGTTCCTGGTTCTTCAACGTCCTCATCAATGTGAAGTAGACTGAACCACGACAAGGAGGAGAAAGGGATTGTTCCCGGGCAGCGCTTAGGCACCTCCGCCTCCGGCGGTGGTCCCTCAGCGGGTCTCAAGCTGGAGACATTCGCCGCCAACAATCCCTTTCTCCTCCATGTCGTGGTTCATGTTCTTGAGGGAGTCAAAGCCAAAGTTCTTTCCCCCCAATTCATTCTCAACCTTGGCTGAGATAACCCCCAATACGAGTCTCGTTGTAGAAATACCAGAGACGAGAGTCCGACAGAACGGTTATCCAAATAACAAGGAAGTGTACAACACTTGCGATACAGTCCTGGAGCTCTATATCTAAATAATATCATTTATACCACGGTCTGCGGGAATACTCGATTCTGATTGGATGCAGGGTGTGCATTAACTCCTGATATACGGACACCGTCCTCCGGAGGCTCCGTCCTCCGCTTCGCGTCGGACGGTTCACGCCTCCACGTCGTCCATTAATTCCTGATAATGGACACCTCGTCGGGCATTATCCCTTACATAATACATAGAAATCTATATCATTTAATACATATTATCACGGCCAAAAGCGGAGTGCGCCTCCAGACGATATAATGAATCACAAACGACTTTGTCGGGTTCTGCGACGTCTCTGGTTCTTCCACTTTCACATCAACCTGAAATCGACTGAACCGCGCGCTGCCGGCTGCCCGCTGCCGGGCGATGGTGCCTCGCGGCAACCGGCGGCATGACGCAGTTCATGTACTTCAGCCAGTCAAAGCCAAAGTTCCTTTCTCCCAATTCCTTCTCAACCATGGCTGAGATAACATAACCCCCACAACAGTCTCGTTGTGGAAATACAAGACACGTCAAAGAACCGACAAGAAACACTTGCGTTACAGTGTGTGTATTCACACAAACACACACACATGTGGCGCTCGCACGGTCGAGTCTCATTGGCGGGCCAACGTCTCTGGGCGGGCCAGGCAGAGTAAGGGGAGGAGCTGAGATTCCTGATGACGTCAAGAATACAGGCATTCCCAATCAGCGCACTTGAGCCTCCGTTTTTTCAAAGGCGAGCAGAACAGCTAGTGCTCGTTTTACACCAAACGCAAGTTTTAGCAATTGGGGGACCATAGGCAGGCCAGGGGAACTCATATTTATGTTAGAAAACCTCATAAAGTGAGATTTTCATGTCATGGGACCTTTAAATATCGATATTTGACGTCAGCATATCGATAACGTCCCGCAAGACGAAATATCGCGATATGTCGCAGTATCGATATTTTGGCACACCCCTAGTTGGAATATGCTTCTTTTCTTAAGATATCATATGGGTAGCTCTTAAAAGAGCTGTTTGGTTGAAGAGCCTTTGTGTTGCTAGGCTCTTGGCTGCCATGGCACTGCACCCTCCTCGTTGAAGAACGCACAGTAGGCCTCCCGCATCTGGATGGTCAGTCTGGTGGCGTTGTTGGAGCCCATCCTGGGTGCATCACGCAGGGCTTCAGGATCAGTCGATGGCTCGATGTTCGGTTCCAACCCGCGTCTTCTCCCCTGCAGCTTCTTCCTCTCGAGAAAGTTGTGCAGCACACAGGTGGCCCTCACACACACCTTAGCTACCTCAGGACTGGTGCCAATCACGCGCCGGTACATGCGCCACCTAGATGCCAAGATCCCGAAGGCACATTCCACTACCAGACGAGCCCGGCTGAGGCGGTAGTTGAACACTCGCTTCTCCTGAGTGTGATGTTGTCCAGGGAATGGCCGCAGCAGGTGGGTCATGAGTGGGAACGCCTCATCCCCCACAAACACGTGAGGAAGTGGCCCCCGCTGCTCTGCACCGGAGATGACGCGGGCGGGAGGGAGGTCAAGGGTGCCATCGAGAAGAGCTTCCCCAAACGCGGAGTTACGGAGGGAGCCGCTGTCACTCGTCCTGCCGTAGCCTCCAGCATCCACAACCCGGAACAGGTAGTCGGTGTCCACTATGGCGAGGAGGACCAGGGAGAAGGTGCCCTTGTAATTGTAATACAAGGAGCCAGAGTTACCTGGAGCTTGTATTAGGGATGGGCCGATAGTCGATTCTATCGGATATCGACGATGGATGGATTCCATCGTCGATCGTCTGAAGTTGCCGATAAAAAGGCGATAATTAATTTTTAATTTAATTATTATTATTTTATTTATTTTTTTTTTGAAAAACAGCGCTGTGGTAGCTATTTTTACAACTTAAAAAGCCCCTCAAATTGTAATTGAAATTAACTGGCACAGATGGAAAACATACTATGTAGCGCTGACCTGCCGTATTCACTCACTGCTGCGAGAGGAGAGGGGAGGGGCTCGAAACCTACCGGTCTGCTCGCACGGCGAAATTACATCAAACCCCGCTGCACCATTTCCGGGTCACAGCTGTGGTACATGAGCGGTGTTCGAAATCGTTCCCTATTCACTCACTCACTATTCCCTATAGTGTCCATGCACTACATAGGGAACGAACAAACGAGAATTCGGACGCTACGCTGATCATTTCTAAACGTCATTTGCGTCAGTAAATGCGCCGGGTAGTTGTGTGACGCAGACAGATGTGCCCACGTCATGTAAACAAACCGGCCACTCTCGAGGAAAGCTGGAGGTTGTATTTTTTTTTTTTTTTTATTAATCTTTTTATTTGTGAGACAGGTAACATAGACTTGTCCCACAGCGCACCACAACCCCCCTCCCAACCTGACAAACATAGCAAAGATGACAATACAATAATAACAAAGGCACAAAACAAACAAAATAAATTAAATTAAAAATAAAAATAAACACACAGAAGCAGACTATATATCATAACAATAACCACAGCATTATCTATACTTTGTTGGTAGGTCAATTATTGAACAGAGCATATAGTTGTTATTTTTTAACACTTCAATTAATGGTTGCTCTGTTCAACTGAGACATCAGTGGAGACCAAAGTTCTTGGAACATTTGTCCTCTATTATGCTTTTCAAAAGTCAGTTTTTCTAGTGGAAGAAGATGGGCTATCTGATCCTGAAACATTGCAACAGTTGGTGAGGAGTCATTTTTCCACAACAGAAGAATACATTTCTTGGCAAAATATGTCATAATAATTAATAGTCTGTATTTTTTTGAGTCCGTTCGAATATCTGGTAAATCATTTAATAGGTAAACACACGGAGATGCATTGAATTGTATTTCCAAGACTGACTTTGTGAATGAGTGAACCGAGTTCCAAAAATCCTTCAATTTTTCACAGTGCCAAAACATATGCATATATGTCCCCTGTTTGTTTTTACATCTAGGACAGTTCAAGGAGTTTTCTCTGGAGATCTTATGCATTTTTATTGGAGTTAAATAAAATTTCTGGATACATTTAAAATTGGCTTCTTTGATTTTGTTACTTGTGAAAGGAAAGTGTATTCTGTCAATAATATTTTGCCAGGTGTTTTCATCAAGTTTCATTGCAAGGTCAGTTTCCCAAATCTTCATCAAAGGTACAAATGATGATTGACAATCTTTATAGAATATGTTGTATAGTTCACTAATTTTACCTTTGATTGTGGTTGACAGCATTAGTATTTCTTCAATTTCGTAAAGATCAGATCTTAGCATGTTTTCTCTTCTGAGTGACTGTATAACATTCCGCATTTGTAAGTACCTAAAGAAATCTGTATTTGGAATGCCGTATTCTATTCTTAACTCTATAAAGGATTTCAACTGCATATTTCTATGAAACAAGTACTTGAATTGCTTTATTCCCAACTGAGCCCATTTTTGTATATTAATCGACGCTAGGACTTTGTCTAGATCTGGGTTACGATACATAGGAGAAAATGTGGAAGCATAATTGGTAATACCAAGTTTTTTTGAACTGTCCTTCCAAGCTCGAAGTGTATTAACAATAGTGAAACAGTCACTTATGTCCTTTATTTTGTTAAATTGTTTTATAAATATGAGAGAGTCCAAAGGTAAAGAGTCAACTAATTTGGCTTCCATTTTAATCCATTGTGAGTCCTGTCTTCCCAGTGACCATGTCACTACATTTCGTAACTGAGCTGACCAAAAATAATATTGAAAATTGGGAAGACCGAGACCCCCCATGGATTCCGGCTTCATAAGAGTCAGTAGTTTTATCCTGTGCATCTTGTTGCACCAAATAAATTTAGAAATTTGTCTATTTAAAGCATTAAAAAAATCTGTAGATAGGTAACACGGTAACATTTGAAACATAAAATTTAATCTTGGAATGACGTTCATTTTTATCACATGTATTCTTCCTAATAGTGATAGAGGAAGTGTGGACCATTTACACAGATCGTTTTTTATCTTTTCTACAAGGGGACAGTAATTTTCTTTATACAAGTTCTCCAGCTGCGGTGTAATGTTTATTCCCAAGTATTTAAACCCTTCGGGAGTCCAGTTAAAAGGATACGAGTCGAGCATTGTTTGTGTTGGCATCATGTGCAAGAGACAGGCGTTAGATTTGTTGAAGTTTATTTTATATCCTGAATATTTTCCAAATTGTTGAATTTCATTATATAAGTATTAGGGCTGTCACTTTTTCCAAAAATGAAATTCGAACGAATTTCGAATGTCCATAAATAATTCGAATACATTCGAATACATTCGACCCCCCCCCCCCCCCCCCCCCCATAGAACTATTAAAAAAAAAAAAAAAAAGAAACACGACAACAACTGTTGTCGTGTTCTTTTTATTTCTTGTGGAAATCACGTATACCTACTGAATTCATAACAGCACAGGATGAAAACACATCTTTGATAACACATTTGTAAACACAACAAGAGGAAGCTCCGACACACAAGTGCGGCTGTCTTTTACGCATTAACAATAACTGCTCGGAGCGCGATATGCGGAGCGCAGCCTATATAAACGAACAATCTGTGAGGCCGACCTCCAACACGGCATGCTGCTCTTTTTATTCCTTACGGAAAGAAAATTACAAGTAGTCTCGCAGCTCTCCGTTACCGCTGCAGCTGCTCTGTCAGCCGTGCTGTATAAGTCCCCAAACAGGCTGCCCATCGCGCCCAGCGCAGCAGCGGACTTTTCTCCCTGTCGTGTGCGATCAGTGTCGGTCACCGTTTCAATGAGCTCGTGTGAGAGGCTTTCCAGTCACGAGATGTTTCTGTGCAGGGGAAAGGTGGACTAACCGGGAGAAGCGGGGGATCCAGGAGGGCCGCTTTATTGAGGAAAAGCCACTCGCCGCTCTCTTCTTTATAGCGCATTTTTACAGTTCGAATGGAGAATTACACTTCGAATTCGAACTTTTCACCCCAACTTCGAACGAATATTCGAACTTCGAATAAAAAGTGACAGCCCTAATAAGTATGTTAACGACTGTTCTGGTTCTTTTATGTATAAAATTATATCATCTGCAAATAAAGATATTTTATGTTCCTCGTTATTGATTTTCAGTCCTTAAATATCATTATTGTCTCGTATACATGATGCCAACAATTCAACTACGATCACAAACAACGAACTTGACAAAGGACACCCTTGTCTTGTTCCTCTTCTTAATACAAAGAAGTCTGACGAAGTCCCATTTGTAATAACAGCGGCTTTGGGGTTATTATAAATTGATTTAAATCCACGCTAGAAAATCTGTCCCATATTGAGTTTTTCAAGAATAGCGAAAAGAAAGCTCCATTCGACACGGTCGTATGCCTTCTCCGCGTCCAGTGCAAGGAGCAGAGAGGGGTTCCGACCAGTGTCAAAATGGTTTATTACATTCAAGAGTCTCCTTATGTTGTCAGCAGAATACCTCCCCCTTTATAACCTGCTTGGTCTGGATTAATTAATTTAGGTAAAATGTCT
This sequence comes from Gadus chalcogrammus, assembly GCF_026213295.1. Taxonomy (NCBI): domain Eukaryota; kingdom Metazoa; phylum Chordata; class Actinopteri; order Gadiformes; family Gadidae; genus Gadus; species Gadus chalcogrammus. Next base: position 3,020,981 of record NC_079434.1, on the reverse strand, counting down.
TCTAACCTTGTTTGCCAGTAGTTTAGTTATAATTTTGTAATCATGGTCTAAAAAGGCTATAGGTCTATATGACGCACACATTTAAAGGGTCTTTGCCACTTTTGTGCAATACTGAAATGTATGCCAGATTCATTGATTTAGGGAGTATTCTGTTGAGACAAAAATTATCTATCATTGACATAAAGATGGGGTGAAGTTCAGTCCCAAAACTCTCTGTAAAAACTCATTTGAAAAACCGTCTGGTCCTGGGCTTTTATTTGTAGGCATTAAATTAATTGTGGCCTGTACCTCTTCTTTTGTAAATGGTGAATTAAGATATTGTTGGTCTAGTTCAGTCATTTTGGGTAGTTTTTTATTTTGTAAATATTGGTCTAGTTCTTCTTGCGAATGAGAATTTTGAGATTTATAAAGAGTATTATAAAATTCAAAAAAAGCTTGATTAATCTCTTTTGGGTAATACGTTATATTGTCATTGAAATTAATGGCTTTTATGGTTCTTTCCGTTTGTTCTTTCTTTAATTGATGAGCCAATAATTTGCTTGGTTTGTTGCCAAATTCGTAATGCTTTTGTCTAACATAGTTCATTTGTATTGTAATTTCATTTGACATGTTAAGGTTTATTTTTGCTCTGGCCACAATTAATTGTCTCCAATTGTCCTCTGTAGGTGTTGCCTTATGAAGTGCTTCTCATCTCTTTAATTCTCTCTCAAGTTCTTGTGTTTGCATTCTTTTTACTCGATTTTTAAATGAGCCATATGAAATGATTAGTCCTCTGAAAGTAGCCTTTGCCGCTTCCCAGATGATATTGGGGTCTATGAGGGGGTCATTGTTTTCCCGTATGTAATTTACAATCCATGTTCGCATATTTGATTTAAATCTTTCGTCTTGTAGTAATGAATTATCAAATCTCAATTTTTTGAAGAATGGCTTGTTCCCCTCAATCTGAATGGTCAAGCAAACTCTAGCGTGATCTGATAAGACTATAGGACTAATTTCACACTCTTTTATCATGTGCATGTGTTTTGAATAAACAAAAGCGTAGTCCAATCTAGAATATGAATTATAAACATTTGAAAAAAAGCTATAGTCTTTGATACCTTGATGCAGTTCACGCCAGACGTCAATTAAAC
>NC_079434.1:3017323-3019751 GCF_026213295.1 Gadus chalcogrammus | reverse complement strand
AATCACTAGGCCGCCGTTGTTTTTCAGGGGCAGAAGGTGGAAAATACTGGTAATATTCCTTTCACAAAAAACAACCAATAGCACGGTAATGTTAAATCTTACTTGTGAAAAGTAATCCCCCGATTCCTATTGTGGATGGTCCGCTGATTTGAGCAGGAATACCCTGAACAACAGCCCGGCATTCTGTTTCTGCTGTAGACGCACCTGTTGCTGCTCCCGGTTCACCACTCCAAGATGGCGGCCGTATTTCTCGCGTCCCATCAGCCAATGCTGCGTCTATGCTATAAAATGTCTATGGGTAGAATGATCTATCCAGCACACATCTAGGCGGACACGCCCACCTGTGATGTCATAAGGGACTGATTTCCAAAACGGCTTGTAACGGCTAATCAGCCCATACCTGGTGGCATGTCATGGGACCTTTAAATATGCTCTGGGCTCAAAAGTGTGGTCCAGGGTTCTGGAAGAACTCAGTGCACCTGGGATGGAGAAATGCACAGTGCATGTAGGGGGTGTGGTCTCAATAGCCCTGTAGTAAGCAGTGTGCTAGCGTGATTGAGGAATAGCATAGATATTCAAGATAATGCTAATATATATTTTTTCCCAACTATATTTATGTCCCCTGTTAAGAGCCAACCTATCTGTTCATTCCCATAAATTCCCATTAATTCCCATGGAAAGTTTCCAACTTTGAAAATTCCCGGAATTTTGCCACCCTAGGAATGCCACTTTTCCCCCTACCAAGTCTGAATAAGAATAAACCAATATCAGTTCCTAACCTAGGGGCGTTAATCAATATTAATAACAATCACGATAAAATCTGCCGCGATGCCCTGAAGGATTTTTTTTAATAGATTTTGAATCTATAGTTTGGGATCGACCACTGACTCGGTGCAGTACCCTGAGTCAGTGCCATGTGTTCAAGCACTATACAGCAAGCCATCTTGGAGCTTGATGACGTACATACCAGTACAGAACGCCGCTCAGGGGATTCTGTATGCAAAAACGAGTGCCCCTGACCGCTCACAAAAGGTCACAAAAGAAGCTAAAACCACAAAGATGGCATCATTGTTGTTTTATTTGATCATTGTTTTTTATGATTAATATGATCAAATAAGACATCTTTATATTTTAATCCCAATAAAAAAAATTGAAAGAATGACCATTTACAAACTAAATGTGATTCCTCCCTGGCAGACGGGCTACATGGTCCTCATCGCGGTCATGTTGGTGACCAGAACCTACTGTGACGTGTGGATGATTCAGAATGGGACCATGATTGAGAGGTTAGTAGCACTGCTGCGGTGACAGCATGTGTTTTTTTTTGTTTGGGTCTAATATGATTTGATCCAAGGAGCAAGCCATTGACCTAAATATCGTTTTCAATAGTCTGAACCTGTGTAATTTGAAGCATCTCTTTTGTGTGTATGTCTGTCTTTGTGTGTGTGGGCGCGTGCGTTCAACGAGACTGTGAGGGCCAAACAGTATCTCTAGCTCTTGTTCTTGTGTTGTGATTCTCCACAGCGGTATCATTAACAGAGATAGCCGACTGTTCAAGCAGCACTATTATCCCTACATTGCCGTCATTCCTGTGGTAACGGCTCTTTACCCTGCTCTTTGGTAGAAGACGTGTTTGTGTGGGGGTGGGGGTGCATCAACATCAAACGCTTGTTTGTTTGCTGCTTTGTCTATACTCCCTTTAACAGCAACTCTGGGCTGTGTTGGCCCCAGGCAAGGGTATTGTACACAAGGTGGTGCAATGAGGGAATCCTACTCAATCTACATTTTCCACACACTCCAATATCCATTTGTTCGGTTGCTGTTTGAATGTACCGGTCATGCTGACAGAGGAAATTTGCCTAAAGGTAGACGCATTACACATTTGCAAAGTAAGTGACAAACAAAGTGAACTGTTACTATGCAAACAATGGGTGACTGGATGGTTGACAGTAACTGACGCAGCCAGAGCACTCTATAAAGAAACCTTAGACACAATAACATCCTATGGCATGACTTTCTTCAGCTCCAAATCCTGTTTGCACCCGATGAAATTAATTATTCAGCAAAGTACTGCCACAGATCAAGTGGGCTTGCTAATACTGCCACATCACACTAACAAGCCACCCCATTTCACATGAAGAGTTTCTGATATCCATATCTAGAGGACGTCCTGAAACACAATGAGATTCACATGTTGTATACATGGAGTGGGATTCCCTGATCCAGAACCTGTCAGGGCTTCTCTGGTGCTGTGTATGATCCTAGTTCAAGTTCAGGTCCAGGTCTACCGGGATTTACCTAAGCTACAGCAGCATTGATGATATGCTTGTGTAGCTCCATGGTTTTCAGACTTGCTTTACGTGTGTTGTGCTGATCCATTGTGCGTGTTGTGGTTCACAGTGCAATTATCGGTCGCTCAGCTAAAGAT
>NC_079434.1:2975347-3017223 GCF_026213295.1 Gadus chalcogrammus | reverse complement strand
AAAAAAAAAAAAAACGTTAAAATGAAACCTTTCAGGTCACATGATGACCGGCACCACACTGCTATGCAGGCCTCAACTCTGACATTTCTGGCTTTGAGCAGTTTAAACGTTAATTAAACGTTTAAAAATAAATAAAAATAATAATAATTAATATCACAGTCTACAAAAGAAGCCGCACAACTAAATAACACGAGCGCAGTCAAAATAATATAAGTTTATAACACCCTTACAATAAAGAACTATATTATATTTAGCTGGCATTTCTCTCAAGTGATTGAACAATAGAGATGCTAACAAAAATAAAGCATAACTCTGTATCAGTGCACATTATCGTTGACATTCATATCTTTCGTCAAAGTTTCTGCAGTAATTATTCTTCTCATTGTTTAGTCAAAGGAACTTTGACTAAACAAAGGAACACACAAAGCCACAACGCAAACAAATATTTACCACAGAATTCCTCAATAGATTGAAGAAATTGTGGGTGTTGTCCTTTCAAATAATTGATCACGTGTTTGTAATATGTGGCCACCATTGTACACTGTGTTGTATTGTATTATATTGTATAATAGTACTTAACTGTGTAGCAACTGCAGTAGCTGCTATCATTGCTGTAACACGGGGAATTGGTTAGCCTAGCGATTGTTGTACTTGCACTTGGTTCTATGAACGTCCTTTCTGTACCAACAGCGATATATTGTTGCACTTCTTATGACAAATGTACTTATTGTAAGTCGCTTTGGATAAAAGCGTCTGCTAAATGCCCTAAATGTTAATGTAAATGTGGACTTTGCCTCACTTTGCAGCCCCTCCTGGACATCGGATTGTACATCTTCAAGCTGACCAGTGCCATAGGTGCCCAGGTAAAGCCCCACGGCGTCCTCTGTTTGTGTGCTACGAGCCATGCCCTCGTGTCCAAGCGGGCCTGACTTTATGTCTCTGTGCCTGTGGTCCCCAGGGTCCCACCATCATGATGGCCTACCTGATCATCTCGGGTCTGTTCCTGACCAGGCTGCGGAGGCCCATCGCCAAGATGACCGTCGCAGAGCAGCGCTACGAGGGGGAGTACCGCTACGTCAACTCCCGCCTCATCACCAACAGGTCCACAAACTGCCCGCGTTCACACGCACATACACACGCACATACCGTCCTTCAAGGAGACGTAAAGCCGAGGTCCTGAGTTGGGGATTCCCCGGTGTCCTGGCTAAAACTGCCCCACCAGGCTCATTCAATCTGGCCCCTAAACATCCCCCTGTATAATTGGTTGAATCATTAATCCCCTCACTCTCCACCTCAAGCTGGTGTGTGTTGAGCGTTCTGGCACTGATGGGCTGCCGTGCATCACCCAAGTGGGTGCTACACACTGGTGGTGGTTAGTGAGGTCCCCCCTCTTCACTGTAAAGCATCTTTGAGTGTCCAGAAAAGCGCTATATAAATTCAATCAATTATTATCATTATTATACACACCCTCACACACACATACACACCCTCACACAAACATACACACCCTCACACACTCATTCCAACCACTTGGTGTGGCTTTGTATTCCTCAGTGAGGAGATTGCCTTCTATAATGGGAACCTGAGGGAAAAGCAGACCATTCACTCCACGTTCCAGAAACTGGTGGGTTCATCTTTGTATTATAGTCGTAATATGCCCTGCACTCTTTAGGTTTTCCTCCAGGTTGAATTTATATTAAAAGACAGTAAATGTCTCTAGGTGGACCATCTCCATAAGTTCATCTTCTTCCGCTTCTCCATGGGCTTTGTGGACAGCGTCATCGCTAAATGTAAGTGAATTGTCGCCATTCCCCCTGGCCAGGGACTTTTATATTGCTGCTGGTGGGGAACAACGCAATGATGTGTCCTCCTCTTGGCTGTCTCGTTGCAGATATAGCCACAGGGGTGGGCTACCTGGTGGTCAGCAGACCCTTCCTGGACCTGTCGCACCCCAGGCACCTGCACACCAGCCAATCTGAACTGATGGAGGCATGAGCGTCTTTGGTCTTATTTCAGTATTGGTTTTCAAACTTTCCAATTGCATGTACTGAGTCCTGTGTTGTGTGCCGTAGGACTACTACCAAAGTGGGAGGATGCTTCTGAGGTTGTCCCAGGCCCTAGGCAGGATCGTCCTTGCCGGCCGAGACATGACGCGTCTTTCTGGGTGAGCACCCCCACCACCACCTCCCTCCTGCAACCTGTTCTCAAGTAGAAGCAACCTGTATGGATGGGCAAACACAGATAACTACCCATGTTTGTTCTATGCAAATTGAACAAACATTCCTAACCCTTGGAACAAACATCTTAAAGGTTTAGCAGTGTTTCCCCTAGGATGGAGTTGCAGTGGTGGAGGTGAACTGTTTCTTTTTCTGCTCGCAAAGCGCATCCTGCAGGGGGGTTTACCAGGAGGGTGTACATACAGTACATTTGTTGACATTAATGAGCGGGGGAAATATGGAGAGATTGAACATGATACAAGCATAATCTTTAAAACAATTATTTACATTTATTTAACAAACTTCACATAACACATATACTACAACAATCGAAAAGGTCTGTGCCTCCAACCAATGCATCTTCCCAATCCCTCTCCTCTCCCCAACACAAAGGTTGTAGTAGGACCATAAAGAGGCCATGCCTCTATGGAACACGTTGTGGGGCTCTAGAGTCAATAATGGCGACGCGATTGAAATTTTACCATTGTGGTCGTTTTCAGTTTTGCACTTTGCAGACGGTCCCAAAACTCGCGGCTTAAAGCCGACAGCTCATAGAAGCCAATGCATTTCACCGTTCGCTAAAGACTGCTCGTTTGGATAAAAACTATGTTGTAGCTGGTTCTCTATGTTGCTACATTTAGCTCGAGGTGTCATTTGTGTCGCAACAATGTTTCACTGATGACCTTTTGAACCGCAAACTCCGAATCTGCCCATTTCTTTCCAACTTGACGGAATTTACGGAGTTCCTCTCCCTTTATAATAATAATAATAATAATAAATATAATTTATATAGCGCTTAATATGGTACTCTAAGACGCTTTACATATTGCCCTATCAAAACTATGTAAGACAGACTAGGAATAAAAGAAAAACAGAGGTTAAACATGAAGAATAAGGTGGGAGTTAGGTGGGGAAGGCTAGTGTGAAAAGGTATGTTTTGAGGGCAGATTTGAAAGAAGAGAGGGTTGGAGAGACTTTGATGTGGGAGGGGAGTGAATTCCAAAGGGTGGGGGCAGCAACTGAGAAGGCCCGATCACCCCAAGTCCGTCGCTCAGTCCGTGGAACTTGTAGCAGGTTGGCAGAGATGGACCTGAGGAATCGGGAGGGGGCGTGGTGATGGAGGAGGTCGGCAAGGTAGGGGGGGGCTAGGCTGTTGAGGGCCTTGTAGGTGATGAGTAAGATTTTGTAGTTGATTCTGTGTTTAATTGGAAGCCAATGGCGTTCACGGAGGACAGGTGTGATGTATTCTCTGGAGCGGGTACCAGTGAGGAGGCGTGCAGCTGAGTTCTGGACATATTGAAGTTTTTTGAGGACTTTGTTGGTGGTGCCGTAGAGAAGACCATTGCAGTAGTCAAGCCTGGATGAAATGAAAGCGTGGATGAGTGTCGCAGCAGCGGTAGTTGACAGGTTGGGGCGGAGGCGGGCGATGTTTCGGAGGTGGAAAAAGGCAGTTTTGGTAATATGGTTAACATGGGGGAGGAAGGAGAGAGTGGGGTCCAGGATAACTCCAAGGTTACGGATTTTGGTGGAGGGGGTGATGGTGGAGCCGTCAATGTTAAGGGTGAAGTTCAGAGTGGAGTGAGTGAGGGTGTCAGGACCAATGATGAGGATTTCGGATTTGTTGGAGTTGAGTTTGAGAAAGCTGTTTTGCATCCAGGTCTTGATGTCAGTCAAACAGTTGGAGAGGGTTGAGAGGGAAGAAGGACTGATGGTTTTGGGGGGGAGGTAAAGCTGTGTGTCATCGGCGTAACAATGGAACCGGAGTCCGTGGTGACGAAGGATCTGACCAAGAGGAAGCATGTACAGAATGAAGAGGAGTGGACCAAGCACAGAACAATGTTTATAGCTATGCTTTACTCGCAGCTGTTTGAATTGACCTGGATATGAAGCGTCGGTCGCGCAAAATAATATAACATTAGTTTTTTAAAGAGATAAGACGGAGCTCTCCTCTCCTCTCCTTTTTATATGCTTTACTCACAAGTGTGTGAATTGACTTGGATATGAAGCGCATATCCAGCGTCCGTAGCGCACGGAATGTTATATTATTTTGCGTAGTGCAGAATAAGATAAGCTGAAGCTCTTCTCTCCTCTTGTTAAAAAAAAAAATTCAGCAGCGGCGGTCATATTTCAGCGCCTTACTCTGCTAGGTGCATATAGGGAAACACTGGGTTTAGTGAGGAATATATGTCCAATTATTTAACATGTTTTTTAGTAAGTAAACTGCCAAATCACTATAACATTCTTAAGCCCCTCGTCCTAAGAGGGGCTTAGCCGCCCCTCCCGCCGATTTCAAAGATGTCGTAATGGATTTTAAGTAACGCATGAGAAAGTAGTCATGTGACGCACCACTAGAAAGATTTGTGTCAACTTTTAGTCTATCATAACCATTGTTGGCTAACTGACAATACCAACCCCAAACTAAATAAGATTCATGCAACGATAAGAGTAATGTAGGCCTATTTCATAACTATCATACTTATGCACACATGCACATTAATAGCGATCTTTTATCTAACCCTTGTACTGCACAATATTATATGAAACCTAAGATTCTACTTATTCCAACAGTTTAAACCATACCAATCTGTGACTAAAACTCACTGAACAAGAGGCAAAAAACAAGCAAGAACAAAATTATTATTTCCTTTTTTTAAGCTAAAGATATCTTTCTTACAATTTTTATGATTAATAATGTCGCATAAAACCACCATACACAGGTAATCTAATGTCCGGGCACCATTTTGCAACTAAACATATTAGCAAAAAATGTATACATACAAGCTAAGAGAGGGTATCATTGGAAATGGGTATATTGCCCTCAATCAGAACACATGTCCTACATCGCCATCTGGTGGACGTATGGTGCAATAGCGATTATTTGGCTTGGTGTCATATATATTTGCCCGGATCTTTGAATAATCAAATGTCAAAATTGTACAACTAGTCCCCAAGATATCTACGGGTTTATGTCTCATCAAGTTTATATTGTCAAATTTGCATTGGATTTATGTTTAAATTTGGAGATTTCGCCTAAACCTACCTCTACTAAATCCTCTATCTTTGCTGTACTTCATTACTTTACTTAATACTTTATTGGCATCATATATTGACCCAGGTACTCATAATATCTTATATTAAGGCCCTTAGGGCGACCAACTGATAATACAGTAGGTGTGATTCACTCTAGTCTAAATAATGAAAGTTATTTCAGACTAAAAATAAAACCTTCCACCTGTGCTGGGTTCTTGCTCAGTTAGAACAGTTATGTTTTTTTTCTTTTTTTGCTCACCAAGAGATGGTTTTCTGTTTATCTTTATTTCATGTTTAAAGTTGTTAAAACAGGGAAATAATCTGTAAAATACTAGGGCCACTAGGGTTTCCAGAGTTTTGTTTGGCTGTGCCCCCTTGCTCGAGCGAGTGACGTTCCTACACAACAGCCCTCACACCACATCCAATGTGACCTATTTTCCACAAGTACGAAAGTTTGAAACGTTTTCTAAAACTGAATATAGCTGTGCGTAGGTTATGGTTGGTTAATTTCTGCTATTCACTTAAAGCTGTTTCATTACAAAGTTTAATATTGGTTCAGGCTAACTTCGGGGAGTGACCACTTTCAAACGTCTGTAGATACTCTCACAGTATTTTCAACAATCTTTTGCTTAGATTTTGGTGGTGTTGCCAATTTTCTGCTATTAGAATTCAGAAGCAGTCTATTGTATTTGATGGAAAGATCCTTTAGGATTAAGGTCAGAATGAACACGTCTCAGTGGAGAATGAGGCCTGACTAACAGTCAGTGTAAGTGTTCTCCAGGTGTCAGTGGAGAATGAGGCCTGGCTAACAGTCAATGTAACTGTTCTTCCAGGTTCACGTCTCGCATTGCTGAGCTGATGAAAGTTTTGAAGGAGCTCAACGCGGGCAAATACGAACGCACAATGGTCACCCAGCAGGAGAAAGGTATGTCTCCATGTATATCGGATACCACAACAATTTATCATATAAATGACAGCTTATGTTTGTTGAAAGACGTTTTGAATATCTAAATATTTTAGGAAAAGGTTATAACTTTTTGGTATCATAACCTGATGATAAGCTTCATTTTTCTGAACCTTGGTTGTATTGCTTGATTTATTTTATCAAGAAGCATGTCAGGATGTACATCGATTATCATACCAAATTTCCTGTAATATCACCATCAATTGTTATCATTAATATCTGGGCTATCTATCACGGTCCTGCATGAAACTGAACGGATTAGTCTTTTGCTTGTGTCCATTCCTCGTCAGATCCCGGGTCTGTGTCGGCGAAACTAGCCCTGGTTCCCGGAAGTGGTCGGGTTATCAACGCAGACCACATCATCAAGTAAGACCAGCCCAAAACAAGCATTCCTTACAAAAACAAAACCAAGCTCTAATGCCATGACCCAGGATGCCTTCCTCTTTAGGTTTGACCACACACCCCTGGCAACGCCCAATGGAGAGATCCTGATCAAGGACCTGTCGTTTGAGGTAAGTCCTCTCCGCTGGGCTCGTCATACGAGAGTGGCAGCTTCCATGTCTTTGTATTTTTTTGTTTTAGGGCAGAGCATTTCATCCTTTCTTAAAGCGTTTGAGGAGCAGAACTGCGCACAATTGCAAGCATGCCAAATAACCGTTAAACCGACTCTTTGTTGTTGTTGCAGTCATCAGTCAAAGAACTCAAACGGTCTGTAAATCTGTTTAGATGGTGTTTGAGCTTCTTAGTTCCTTCATTATTGCCCTAAGGTTCCCATGTCTCCATCTCCCATTTCTCATTCCCATGGTTTTGTTTGTAATTCTTCATTTTGAAGGTGATGTCTGGCGCCAACGTGTTGGTGTGTGGTCCCAACGGCTGTGGCAAGAGCTCCTTATTCAGAGTCCTGGGAGGGGTGAGATTCACTGCCCCAAGCCTGGGGCTGTACTATTGCTTGATGCAACCAGAAAAACGGTCCCCTTCCTCATATTACCCATGTAGAGTAATGCAATGAGTATTATGTCTGCTTGTGTGTGCTTCAGCTTTGGCCTCTGTTTGGGGGAGAGCTGACCAAACCAGAGAGAGGGAAGCTCTTCTATGTTCCCCAGGTAAAACCATCCCTCCCCTTTTCTCCTCTGTGGGCATTCTTAAGCTGACAAAAGAAACCTAATCTGTGTGTGTGTGTGTGTGTGTGTGTGTGTGTGTGTGTGTGTGTGTGTGTGTGTGTGTGTGTGTGTGTGTGTGTGTGTGTGTGTGTGTGTGTGTGTGTGTGTGTGTGTTGCGCAGAGGCCTTACATGACGCTTGGCTCTCTAAGGGACCAGGTCATCTACCCGGACACGTTCGAAGAACAAAACCGTAAAGGCATCTCTGACCAGGTAGGACTCACGCAATGTGGTCACATGATCACGGGTTGGACTGGGAGACCCTCCTCATTGGTTGGACTGGGAGACCCTACTGGTATGTTTGACTGAATCCCTACTCGCTGGCTCCCCCCAGGTGCTGAAGGAGTACCTTGACAACGTGCAGCTGGGCCACATCCTGGAGCGGGAGGGGAGCTGGGACATGGTGCAGGACTGGATGGACGTGCTGAGCGGAGGGGAGAAGCAGAGGATGGCTGTAAGCACCCATAGACTTGAACTTTATGCCGCTTTACACATCTCTAAACAATAAACCTCCTAGAATAAATGGAATATAGCCTTCTAACTTTGGTGGTCACACCTAAGTGAGACCGTTAATGTTTGTTTCCCAGATGGCTCGATTGTTCTACCACAAGCCCCAGTTTGCCATTCTGGATGAGTGCACGAGTGCCGTGAGCGTGGACGTGGAGGATTTCATCTATAGCCACTGCCGGACGGTAAGAACCTCTGATGGGAGGCCCTAACAAAATAATGTAAAAACAACTGTTTTCAGTTAGGAGTTATTTAGAGATGAGTATTGACTTAACTATTTAAACTGAAAGTTGTTTGGCATGTGTTAACGTGTGAAGGTTTATCCTTTTTAAGATGTTTATTCATTCATTCGTTTTGGACCGACAGGTTGGCATCACCCTATTCACCGTGTCACACAGAAAGTCCCTCTGGAAGCACCACAAGGTAAGCCTGCTTCATCATCAGGAGGAATGTATTAATGGGCTTTAACCCGTAAGGTGGAATAGGTCTTAAGACGAGTATATTCTGGTGTAGCTGGCGTGTTGAGAAGAGCCTGATGGAACCTTGTTTTGTTTTGTCTTCAGTTCTACCTGCATATGGACGGCAGAGGGAACTACGAGTTCAAGCCCATCACAGAGGAGACGGTGGAGTTCGGCTCCTAGTCCTGTCCCCAGACGGGGCCGCTGGCCCAGGGACCAGGACCACCCCGGGAACAGAACCCGGTCCACTAACTGAATCTGAAGATAGAACGTTGTCCACTAAAACTTAGACGCAATCTTCTTTTTAATCAAACCTAACTCATTTGTTTTGTTTTTGTTTTTTCCAAGTTATTTAAAATTGAAAAATCTGTTGAGTAATTTAAGGCCCTTTGACAAGGGTCACATTTTGTAGAGATGAAGTTAAAATAATGTGCCTGTTAACTGGTTGAGCGGTGCGGGGCTGGTACAGGAGATGTGGTGGGAGGCAGTGAGCGCAGGGCCAGTACTGTCCCCTGGTCAGGGTAATCGACGGTAGTTGTCTCTGAGAGAACCGCCTCACAGAGGAATGTGATATAAAAGTGACTTTTTTTATGAATGGTAATGCTGCTCTAATCAAAGTCCCTCAGAGCTGAGGAACTCCTAATGGGTGTATTTTGTGTATTCTTTAATCCAGGATCAATGAAATGTTAAATGGGAATCTGGGTTGTGTGTAGATGATGAGATGTTGGAAGGTCCTGGTGGGTTTTAGAGGAGGCCTATGTTGATATGCAGATGATGCCATACGACCCTTCCTTTATGTACCTCCATTTGTCACTGTAAGGTAACACTATTATTGGACCTTTTTTAATGCAAGGAAGTCTCTGTATAAATTGTATATGGACATTAACTGTATTAAAACCAGGTGCAGGGTCCTGAAATAAAATTATTGACAAATGACAACAATCATGGCCTTCTTCTGTGGTCATGCGGCCGGTAGATCATTGGCGATGTGTTCGCTAGGTGTGGTGGCAAATGATCCACGTGTTCGGGAAGCAGATCTCCGGACACTTGATATCCAGACATCTTTGTGGGGAAAGGGTCAGGACTATCTAATGATGAACATCAGACCCCGTAAAGACTCATTATATGGCTCTTTTGAAGAACTTCTTCGATTTTTCTGAAGTATTGCTTCCAATGAAAAGGTAGATATTTTTTAAATGTACGTTTACAATATGAGACTCCTTTGTGACAAAAGTGCAGTTTTTTTGTAGTGTTGAATTGAGTAACTTTTTGACTCATTGCCTAGAGACCTTTGATCACATGTTCCCATCTGTCTGAGCAACCTTCCACTGGGTGATAAGGCAACACACTAATCCACATCTATGGTGGATTACATGGTGTTTGGACATGCATCCAATAACTGTAAATATATTTTCGTTACTTTCATAATTTATCTAAAATAGATTAGGTGCCTGTAATAAATTATTTTTAATTTATATTACAGCTAATTAATTTAATTGTAACGTTGGAACGCCAACGGGTACATTTTTGTGCAAAAAAATGTGGTCAATGCACTTGTACAGAAACGAGGCCTCTGTATTAATCAGGAGTAGAGAAACACAAAGTCCAAAGGTGCGTTAGATGGCTCAGACGCCGCGCCGATCAGGTTTCTCCGTGTTCACCCAACACAGGAAGTCAAGTACCACAGCGAAGCTTCCTTGTTTTGCTGCTTTCTCACAAACCAAAACACAAACGAATGTAGATTATGGCTTGACGTTTATATTCACGCAAAGCTAACTGATGGTTTTCTCTATATGGACAGTCATGGGTGGCTCGAACATTGCTCTACTGATTTGCAGTCTGTCGGCCTGCTGGCCTCCTGGACAACCTCTGGGACAAGGTAGGGGTCTGCACAAAGACAAACAACACTCGGAAGAGCAAACACCACTCATCTTGTTTGTGTTGGATTTACATTAGGCCTATTCAAGTGTTACCCTTGAACCCTCAAATTGCTTTATTTACCTTTACTGCCATGCATTCGGCAGTGTCATAAAGTAGTCTACTACACCAAACCTATCATCGTGTGTGTTTGTGTCCCAGTACCCCTGCGATTCGCTGCGTTGGGGGACTGGGGTGGGGTTCCAGTGCCTCCGTACTTCACTCCTCACCAGAAGTCCATCGCAGACGAAGCTGATTGGCTCGCCCGGACCGCGGGTCTGGACTTCGTCCTAAGCCTCGGGGACCACTTCTACTTCAACGGAGTGAATGATGTGGCCGACCCCCGCTTCAAGGCCAGTCCACGCACCTGTCCATCCTAACCCCGTTGATTTATTTACTTTTATTTAACCAGGGATAAACCCCCATTGATATTAAATGTACATTTTCCAAAGCAGGGATACATGGTGAAACCTGACTTACAATGCGACACTTATTTTCGTAGTCTCTAGCATATGTGAGGTATTTTCATAACAGTTACATTTGACTCATGTGTTACTTGTTTCAGCCGCAGTGGAAGTTTGTTAACACAGAACGATGTAGGCCTAATCTGTTACGGAGTCTGCAGGGTTTATAATTATGCATCCTGAACATGCAGAGGTTATGGTGTGTTCCCGAATCCTCGAACGCCAGATCCGAGTCGAAAGTCGAAGATCTCCCAGCTTTATTGCGGCATTTCTCGAAGGCACGCCCTCTTTTTGTCTTTGTATTTCGAAAATCTGAGAGTAGACCGAGATCAGTGATGACGCCCTCAACAAAATGCCTGCGCCCTTGAAGAGGTATATATTTTTTGTATTTGTACCACGTAGGTCATTTTAATGTCGATTTTAAATGCTCTTACACACTTGATTACATTGTTACTTTATTCCGGTCACCAATTTATACATTGCATGGTCTTGCTGTGCGTGCAATACAATGTAAAGTTGTGTTGATTGTTTTCGGGCTGGTTTGCTAAAGACGTTAATGCAGCTAACAATAAACAACGACTAGCCAATTTCATGCCACAAAGACGAACAGGAACGCTTTGAATACTCCGTGACCGGAAGTGACGTCAAACGTGCAACTCGGAAGGCTGGCGGCTGAGGATTCAGGAACACACCATTGTACTTTCACACAGAGCATGCCATTTGACGACGCTGTGTACTGTAGAATGGGGAAAGGTCGCCTCCTTGTGTTGGGAAATCGTTAGGTTTCCCTCTAAAAAGCCTCTAGTTTAATTAATTCTAGAATTGATTCAGGGTGTTTTATTTAAGAAATTATTCAATACAACAATGGTAATGTTTAACGTTTTCATGTTGGATAATATAGCAGCTCTCTTTTTTATTGTCTGCCAATAACTTATCTGGGTTTTTCGTTGTTCTGACACAGTACACATTTGAGAAGGTATTTTCTCACAAGTCCTTGCTGGCAGTTCCATGGTACCTGGTGGGAGGGAACCATGACCATCGCGGGAGCATCTCGGCCCAAATTGCCTACTCCAACATCTCCCACAGATGGTAGGGCTCAAATCGCCAGGCAGACCCACTAACCACATGTTGGCAATAACGTACCTTCTTGTTAACTGAAGAACAACATTCAATATTGATTCCACACCTGGGAAGTTAACTTAAGTAAATTGGTCAAATACTAGCCATATTTTTAGGGCCAGTGATATCGACTCACAGAACCAACATTTTTTAAAAATCATTTTAGTTATGAAACTAGAAATATTTAGTTCATAATCAATACAATTTACACATTATTACAATTGAGGGTTCTCCATTGTGAAAGAGACAAGGAGAAGGTCTTTCTAACTCTCTGTGTTTCCCGTCACATTTGACCTGGGAAGGAACTACCCGTCCCTTTACTACGAGCTCCTGTTCCCGGTTCCTCACACCAACGTGTCGGTGACGGTGCTGATGATCGACACCGTGGTGTTATGTGGGAACACGTACGACCAGGAGCAGCCGAGTGGGCCGGAGGACCCAGTGGCCGCAGAGATCCAGTGGGCGTGGATCCTCTCTAGACTCGCCCACAGCAAGTAAGCAACACGGCCCTCGTTTCTATCCCCCTAAAGGTGATGTGGGGAGGGTTTAACAGCTGTCATTTGATGGCTACGGCAACAAATGATAGCTGTTAAATCCTCCAGCCATCCGTCCGCTGTCAGTAAGTCAAGTGCTCGGAGAATATCTGTTCTGGTTGACTACTGATGCCTCTATGAGACCGTTTAGATAGCAGACCACTTCTGGGTCTTTCTGGCCAATCATCTCTTCCCTCATTGGTTCAAGGATCCCTCTTGCCTTTTTGGGTCGTAAATTTGGCTCCGTTATGCTCTTTTCGGTTCACTCGCTCTACAACTAAACAGTGTTTCTGTTTGTTCACATCCCGCAATGAACCGGTTTACATTTTATCCAGGATTTAATCTAATGTATTCAACCCCTTATTGACTTTGTCAGCACATTCTAATAAATAAGAGTTAATACATTTGTGATGTGAGATACAAAAACTGCTGCACCCTACTCTACATCTACATTTGAAAAACACACTCTACTAAGGTTATACAAATATAGATATTTAGGTAAGAGATCTGTAATCGATGTGATGTACCCGGTGCTCAGTGCCCTTCTAGACAGCAGATAATAATAATAAGCTGTGTGTTCATGTTCAGCCTCTATATGGCAGCAGAGCTGCACATGTGCTCATAATTCTAAGTCAGTAGAAGCTCTTCAATAGTGGACCATGTCCCTACTGACGGACTTCACTAGCTGTCATCGCTGGGAGATTGATCCTGTATTCCTCTAATGCAGTAAAATAAAATAGCTAATATATTGCCTTCTAAGCGATGCTAATGGCATTCCTCCACCATGGCTGAGGAGGAGGAATCCTGGCAGGGTGATTCAGTCACTGGTGAAGAATGTAACGCCACTGTCGTCGTTCATTTCTAACCCTGCTGGACGTGCACTTAAGGGCGCACTCACACTAGGCAAGTTGGCCTAGTGTGAGCAAGTAGATGTGGTTTCGCAAGAATCTAAATTTCTAGATGACGAATTACACACTTCTTGGTGGTCGCCATGTGTGCTGAACAAGAGCACTTCTGAATAACCGCTGGCGTGCTTCCCCTTTTGAATACACTGCAATATCCTACATATGTACAGTGTTACATAATTGTTATAGAAATGGACCAGATAGAGTATTCAAGGGGAGTTGGGTTCACTATACCGTAACAGGGAACAATGAATACGGTGCATGCTGCATGTTTTCTAAACAAGGCTTGAAGACATTATTTCAGCAGTGATGTTTAGGCTGTCTGGCATCAACGATTAAGAATCCCTGCAGCAGTAAAACTCTTCTATTCAGTATAAGAAATACTTGTTCACTGGTTAGAAGGAACAGTTCTTCTCACTTTGCCGTCCCACATAACTTTCCTGTAAATGAAAGACTCATTATATGTTATGGTCAGGTTGAGATTTGAGATCACTTCTTCTGAAATGATTCTGTGTTGGTGGTCACTTGGTCAGGAGAATGAGGTCAACCTAAGCTGCCTTGCCCAGGTGTTCCAGTTTGAGGGCTAATTGGTGTGAATGCTGTAGCATTCACAGCTTTGAAATCCTACATATTTATTTTTCATCTTATTATTCCGCCACTTTTTCTGCAAGCATCTCCTTCGCCATACTTCAACGTAGAAACATCATTCAAACATTAAAACGTTCAGCTCCATTAGTAGTATTATGCTATTATTTTTCTCATTGATATTATTCATAATTCCCGAGATATTCAACTTTATTCACCGAAAATTGCCCCATTCACTCCCATTCAAAATTCAAAAAACGCTGATTCACCCTTCATCCGATTCAACCCTTCCAACATTCAAACCTTCATAACTTGGTCAAATTTCAACCGTTTACCATCATTCAAAGAATTAAACAGATCTACACATTTGTATCTTCAATAATCTTCAAACAGAATTTCGATATCATTTATAGTTTTTTCAGATTCACAGTTTTAGTTTTAATTCCGGATTCGTTTTCAGTTGCTCTCACTCTAACCGTTTGCCATGGCAACAGCTCGTTGACCAATCAGTGGTCTCCAACAGTCGATATTCAAATGAGGCTGATTCATCCTTGACTCGATTCAACCCTTCCAACATTCAAACCTTCATAACTTGGTCAAATTTCAACCGTTTACCATCATTCAAAGAATTAAACAGATTTACACATTTGTCTCTTCAATAATATTCAAACATAATTTCGATATCATTTATAGTTTTTTGAGATTCACAGTTTAGTTTTATTAGCATTAGCGCTGAAGTTAGCATTAGCGCTGAGTTAGCATTGACGTTACCGTTAGAGTTGACGTTACCGTTAGCCCTGACGTTAGCATTAGCGCTGAATTAGCATTGACGTTAGCATTAGCGCTAACGTTGGAGTTGACGTTATCCCTGACGGTAGCATTAGCACTGAAGTTAGCGTTGACGTTAGCATTGACGTTAGCATTAGCAAAAAAGTTAGGATTGACGTTACCATAAGCGCTGACGTTAGCGTTGACGTTAGCGTTAGCGCTGACATTTGAGTTGACCTTAGCGTTAGCGCTGAGGTTAGCATTCAAACATTAAAACGTTCAGCTGCATTAGTACCATCTTGCTATTATATTTCCTAGATTCAGCGTCTTCATTCTACAGGCTTCATTCTACCTTCAAAATGTTCATCAGATTTCCTAGATTCAGCGTCTTCATTCTACAGGCTTCATTCTACCTTCAAAATGTTCAGCAGATTTCCTAGATTCAGGGTATTGATTCAACATTCAGCTTCAGCAGTAGAGCGGAGCATTTCAGCGTCAGCAGACTTTAGCAGTATGACTTCAAAACCATTCAACTCATTCATAGTTCATTCTACAGACTTCATTCTACCTTCAAAATGTTCAGCAGATTTCCTAGATTCAGGGTATTGATTCTACAGGCTTCATTCTACCATCAAAATGTTCATCAGATTTCCCAGATTCAGCGTCTTCATTCTACAGGCTTCATTCTATCTTCAAAATGTTCAGCAGATGTCCTAGATTCATTGCAACGATTCTTCAACGTGCAGCATCAGCAGTAGAGGGGAGCATTTCAGCGTCAGCAGACTTTAGCAGTATGACTTCAAAACCATTCAACTCATTCATAGTTCATTCTACAGACTTTATTCTACCTTCAAAATGTTCAGCAGATTTCCTAGATTCAGGGTATTGATTCAACATTCAGCTTCAGCAGTAGAGTGGAGCATTTCAGCGTTAGCAGACTTTAGCAGTATGACTTCAAAACCATTCAACTCATTCATAGTTCATTCTACAGGCTTCATTCTACCTTCAAAATGTTCATCAGATTTCCTAGATTCAGCGTCTTCATTCTACAGGCTTCATTCTACCTTCAAAATGTTCAGCAGATGTCCTAGATTCATTGCAACGATTCTTCAACGTGCAGCTTCAGCAGTAGAGCGGAGCATTTCAGCGTCAGCAGACTTTAGCAGTATGACTTCAAAACCATTCAACTCATTCATAGTTCATTCTACAGACTTTATTCTACCTTCAAAATGTTCAGCAGATTTCCTAGATTCAGGGTATTGATTCAACATTCAGCTTCAGCAGTAGAGCGGAGCATTTCAGCGTTAGCAGACTTTAGCAGTATGACTTCAAAACCATTCAACTCATTCATAGTTCATTCTACAGACTTCATTCTACCTTCAACATTTTCAGCAGATGTCCTAGATTCAGGGTATTTATTTTTCAACGTGCAGCTTCAGCAGTAGAGCGGAGCATTTCAGCGTTAGCATTCACACCGCAATACCTTCAGGGATTGCAATTCTAGTTGCAGTTGTTCAGCTTTCTATCTTTGTAAATTATAGATTTGGTGAGAAGACTTTAGTCAGTCAATCAATCAAACCACTAATCGTTTGTGTGCTTTTGTTGTACACTCAATTATAGTATAATTTTATACTAGATATTCTGTATCTCGATGTCATCTTGCGCTTGTTAATGATTATTTAAAGGTTAGGTCATTTCTGTCCAAAGTGCTCTCATCACAAAAATAACAAAATACGTGATTTGATGACATTATCAAGTAGCGTGTCATTTAATTCGTAGTAGCATAATAATAACTGAGGATAATGTTATTTGAGGAAGCCCAGTGCTGTTATCTGTGGTCAGAGCAATCATTTTCAAATAATGATGAAATGAATCAAAAATCAAATCAGCATGAAAGTTGAAACGTTATAAGGGTAACGTACACATTACAGTTTTGCCCACTGAATTTCATTTGATTGACTAATTATGGTGGTAGCTGACAGAGGGGTGACAATGCTTTCAGAAAGACATTGGACATTCACGCTCTGAATAACGGCGACTTGAAGCTGGAAGCAAAGCCTGTATCATCGCAATGAGTCCTGTGTGTAGCGGTGTGTACCTGGTGTGTAGCTTGTGTGTTGCTGGTGTGTAACAGTGTGTACCGGCTCAGCTATTTTCTCTATAGAGCCATTATTTGGTTCTAATTCATACACAATAGGCAAATTATAAAGTGTTTTTCCCTAAATAATTGCCAAATCAATTTAAAAAGAAAGAATCCCTTTTTATCAGTGTATCCTGCGAGCTATGCAACAGTAAAGAGCAGGTAAAGATCTGCTCTAGCTCTAGTGAGGGTGTAGCACACATGGACTGTATGCTATACAGATTAAACCGACCCAATCATATGTGTACAATGTGTCAACTGTCGTAGACTTTCTTCACACCAAACAAACCAGCCACAAACCGAGTAAACGGTTTGTAGATTCGTTGAGATTCAGACTGATTTCGTTTTTCTGGCATCCCTCATACTAATTTGTACAGAGCTCAGGAGGTGACATGGGAAGACTTTTTTTTCATAAAAATTGCATGTGATTGGTAACTTGCACACAAGCTTTAGTAAGTCGCACACAGGCTTTAAATAAATATGTTGTGTTGTTTTGCAAAACACTGTGGCTTAAGTGTGCTTAAAGTTTTGTAGATCTAGGTTGATGTTTTGCTCCTTGAGTGTTATTAGGAATGGAAAAAGTGCGTAGTTCAAAACGTGACACAGCTTTTACTTCTTCGCCACCTAGAGATTGTTATGTACGATGTGATCATTCAAAAACCCCGTTATTTCCCATAGACATTTGACCGAGGGAACCGGGAGCCTCGGAGGCTGGATTTATTCTTCAGAGGTCGACTCAGGACTGCAGTCATGTGATTGGCTGAAAACGAGGGAGGCATCTGATTGGCTATAGAGAGTTGCTTATTGAAAAAAATCCATTTGTGAATTCAGTCCATGGACATAAAAGATCCAGTCACGTCAGGAGAGTCTCAAAAATGTGCAAATAAATGCAGACCAGTTCATTCACACACAAATGCAAACAAGTTCACAAATGAAATGTGTCTTGTTAATTCAAGTTGAACAGTTTGTATATAAATGTAACAACATCCAAATACATTTTTGATGAAAATTGCAAATATTTTTTTCATTAATATATTTATGGATTTATGTTACATATATTTAAAACAAGACACATTTGTCTGTGGATCAGAAATGTGTTTGTGAAACTTATGGTTTTATTTCACATTTATACATACCGATATCCATTTGTGTTTGCATTGAAATGATTTTGTGAGAAGAGAGTAATTTATATATAAATCACAATATACAGTACATTTGTGAATCCTTCTCTGTGCATTTATTATCAATGAGACTGTTCTGACCCCGTAAACAACAGCCTAGTTTCTCAGATTCACATCAGGTGTCGTGTGTGTCATCTAGGTCAACATCGGCTCTTTTCACTTTCTCTCTTTTTGTTTCTACTATCGGTGGACACATGAAATGAACCTCAGTGAAATATTCTGTCTTTGTCACTTTGGATTTAGCTCGTATGGCCATTACTAACAACCAGGACTATGGTGGCTACGTTCCGCAGGTCGGACTACCTTGTTGTGGCTGGTCACTACCCCGTGTGGTCCATCGGCCATCACGGGCCCACCCCCTGCCTGCTGGAGAGGCTGCGTCCGTTACTGAAGAAGTACCAGGTCACTGTGTACCTGTGTGGCCACGACCATGATCTGCAGGTGAGGAGCACTTCAGTGGGACTGGGGAGTTTAGTAGGACTGTAATTTAGTTTACCTGTGGAGTTTAGTATGACTGTGGAGTTTAGTATGGCTTTGGAGTTTAGCATGACTGTGGAGTTTAGCATGACTGTAGAGTTTAGTATTACTGGAGTTTAGCATGACTGTGGAGTTTAGCATGACTGGAGTTTAGCATGACTGTGGAGTTTAGCTTGACTGTGGAGTTTAGTATTACTGGAGTTTAGTATGACTGTGGAGTTTAGATGTCTGTGTGCAACTGAGACAGTAGGGTTTAGCATGACTGTAGTTTTATATGAATGTAGTTTGGTATGACTAGTAACTACTGTAGTTAAATGCTTTAGTATCATATTGGTGTAGACAGTGGGGTTTCGATGACTGTAGTTTTGTATGACCTTGTAGATTAATATGACCGGAGTTGGGTATGAGTGTGGAATTTTTGTATGATTGTAGGTTTGTATGACTTTAGTTTAGTATAACCAGGTAGTGTGATAGGACTTAACTATCAGTTTAGCATGACTGTGGAGTGTTGTTTCTCCTCAGCCTTAGTGACATTTTCCCGTTGGCCATATTTTATATAATCATAACTCTTCAGGCTTACAGAATATTCCAGTGAAATAGTAGTAAGGACATCAACTGAAGATGTTTTTAGTTTGTTATGATTGCACCTTTACAATCATCTTCCCATCAGTTCATCAGAGAGGATGATGGGAGCTCCTACGTCATCAGTGGCAGCGGGGTCGTCAGCGACGAATCCTCTGATCACAGGGACAGCGTACCGTTGTCCTGGCAACTCTACTCCAGCCCTGTCAATCACACATCTGGAGGAATGTCTTACTTTGAGGTCACAGAGAAAGCAATGTCCATCAGCTTTCTACAGACGGATGGGAAATGTGTGTACCGCGCAGAACTGGGACCTCGCAACACTTGAGGGGTTGGGTTTGTTGTACAAATGTCGAATTTGATGCTTAGAATCAGCAATTTATTAACCATATTCACAGTTTGATAACTTAAGCTCCTCATTAGATATAAATTCCTTAACATTGGCAGAGGAACATGTATAGAGTTAATGGATTTGGGATTCGGGGTTAATAGACATTTTTTTCTTTTTTATTCTGATGAAAATTGCCCCAAATTTCATCAGGCAAACTTGTAATGTCAGTTATATTAGTGGACAAGCCAAACTGCCGTAGATAATGTGTTTTTTTGGGTAGCCCAGTCCTGTTGTCCGCAGTTGTAACTTCATAACGTTACTCTACACATTAGTGTTTCTCACATAATTAGATTCTAGCTTTTGGTAGTGGCTGACGGAAGAGAGGATATTGTTTTTAGTTTTTTTTCCAAGTTTGAAGGAAGGATATTCAACCCTCTGAATTGCAGCGATTTGACACGGGGGACTAAGACTCGATCAGCGGTATCAATCCTGTGTCTAGCAGGGAATAACCCACTACTACTGACACTACTACTACCACCATTACAACTACCACTACTGTCATTTTGTATGCGTTGAAGGATAAATGAATGAAAGCTATCGCTTTCGGGGGGTCATTTGCAAATCATAAACACTAGGTAACACAAGGAAAAACATTATTTTTTTGTTTTATTGTGATGTATTGTTGAATCAGTATTAGTTGTTTACAAGTACAAATGATACTAATTAATTTCATAACAGCCAATCAGTGTTCAAATCAATGTAAACCTTTTCAAATAAAAACATATTTTTTCTATTTTGGGAATTCTTTCTATGACTTAATTTAATTGTTTTAGTTTTTTTAGCAATACAAATCGAACAAACTTGCGTGAACATTTTTGAACAACATAAAAAACCACCATCATACATAAAGAGCAATTTCATTGCTTTTTTTAAATAATAAATAATAAATACAAAAATATAACATACTAGTTTTTGATTTTCCATTATTGTGTAGTCTTTCAAGATCAAACCCTTATCTCCCATAGTTAATTTAAAGTTAGCCGTAAGAACGATAAATAAATAAAAGCCAATGGTACCGTAACCAGAGAGAGTTAAAAATCAGCAGTACTATTCACCAAGGATATACAATGAGCTTACCAGGGACCTCCCATTAGTCTACCTAAGGATTTGTATAAAAATATATACTATTCACAGAAGCTTAGAGTGAGTTTTGCTCACGTTTTCTCACTCTGGTCGGCGTAGAACTGTAGAGCTAGAGCTAGAGGATGAGAAAAGGTGGTTTCACAGAAACCAGGGTTGAGAGTACAATTCCAGCGTCCCACAGTGGAATGTTGACCTTGCTGTGGCCCCTCTGTGTTTCTCCCCGCCTTTTGAAGAGGACTGTTGGATCCCACCCAGCAGCTGTACCATGCCCATCAGCCCTGCCCCCCCGCACACACACACACAGACACACACACACACGTACACACACGTACACACACACACGGCGTTAAGCTGATCACAGAAGCTCGCGCTCTTTTGCGGTCTCCTGGGCTTTTCTCCGGCACTTGAGGCAGACCACCGCCACCACGATGGCCACGGACACAATGACCAGGATGAGGAGGATGCCCCCCGCGATCACTGGCACCGAGTACACTGTGGGAGGAGGGGGGGGGGGGGGGGGTTACTATGTGCTCTGTACATTACAGTGCATACAGGACAATATCAGTCTGGCCAATCGAACTAGTGTCTCTCTTGACTTCACTAAAACATCCGTCACCATTATATTTTGTCAAAATGATGCTGATTGATTTTAACAGCAGCAGTTTGAATGAACAAATCTTTAACAAGAACGGACCGAACTGATTCTTCTCTCGCGTTCTTCTTGTTCGTTCTCAGATTCGATTCCTCCCAGACACTCTAGTCGCTGACTCACTGTTCGTTCGCTGACTGAGTGTCGAAGAGGGAGAGGCTTAGCGAGCGAGCCTACGATAATACGATTCAATATCAGTGAAATGGTAAATGCATGCTGTCTTTGTACTCTCTGTGTCACGCCAGATTAATCAAATATTTGAAATATTTGTCTCGTTCTTTCATGGTTCGTTCTCAACCCGGGCCCCCCACCACCATCATTGCTAAATCAAGTCTATTATCTTGCTGACATGTTAAGCATCCAATAATCAACTACACCTCCCCCATCCCGCTGCATTTGGTTAAAGTTGTAATGTTGATTGATGACCGACTTCCACGATCGTTTGAGAATGAGAACGAGGGAGGAGCTGAGTCTGACGGACTCAGCTGAGAACCGTGCACTCCATCATTCCATTCACCGCTACCGGAAACTCGACTGAACGAACGAAGGAACGAACGATTCTGAACGAATCCTCTTGGCGAACTGACCGACGCGAACTTATCGACGCGAGCTGAATTAAGGAAAAGATTCATTGAATCCATCGCTAGTGTTCACATGAACCTCCCTGCTCCAAGCAGTTGGCCATGGCTGAGTAGCACTGTGTCTTATTCTAAACACACAAACACAATTCATTCCCTTACTTAAAGTACTATATCAATATTGACAGCAATGCAGATCCCTAGGATGGCTGAGTAGATTGGATGCTTCGACATCAAAGTGGCGGCTCTGTAGTACTTTCACCCTAAAAACTATTCATAGCGCCAACCACTGATTGCGCGGATGTATGTACTGTGAAGCACCGCATCCCCCCCCGCACTTCCTTCCTCTTTACCTAGTTCTCCATACCGCTGGTGAAGGAATCTACTTCCCCTCTGTGAAACCCCTCTGTAAACTCTTCACCCCCTCATCTAAACTTTGAAATTCACCTTAGAGCCAGGTTGCCTTTAGAATCAGAAGATATTCCAGACATCGTATATATTCCTTTATATTAAATGATCTATTCCCTTCAGCGCTTATTCTATTCTATCGCCTTCACATCAATCCACTTGTTGTTAGCCAAGATGCAGCAAAGCATTATTCCATTCTACTCCATTCTATTACAAGTCTGCAAAGAATGTGGAACGATTCAGAGCATACATTCTTCTACCCTAATTCCTTCTTTCTCTACGCAATCTATGGGATTGATTCATATTCCATATCTTATTGAATCATATCACGGACAAGGGCGTTATTTGATCATGTCAAATCTCATTAAACAGTGGAGGAGTCATCCAGGGTACCAACATGCTGTGATAAGTTTCTCTCTCACCATCAGTGAAGGACTTCTCCCCTTCGGAGCACTGGGTTTGGCTCTGCGCCCCCAGCCGCTTCCCAGGCTTGCGACTGGGGATGTAGGCCTGCACCTCGAAGCAGTAGCTCTCCCCCCGGTCCAGCTTCTTCAGCTCGACCACACTGCCCGCCGAGGTGTATTCTTTCTGGGGGAGAGGAGCCAACAGGTCGGGGGGTTAAATGTCTGGATGTATTCTTTCTCTTTGTGCCGACATCCTGTTCCTGCTAGAGGGGACTGATCTTTCACCTTGTATGTGAAAGTAACAAGATCAAGGTCTAGGGTAGGGAAAGCCGGGGGAAAATATCCCAGGTTATTGCTTAACTGTTTTCAGTTTTATGTATTATAAATAAATGTATCATTAATCAGATTCTAATTTATATTTTTTCTGTAATCTTTAGAATCGAGAAAGCTTTTTTTATGTTGGCTCTTGCCTCGTCCTGACTTAGTTCTTATGGGGGCTTAGGGTTAAGGGCCTAATGTGGGCCATGTGACCGAGCTAGGACGTGTGATCGGGGTCTCTGCCAACACGCCAGACACAACTCGCGCAGTACACTCGGGCTGTACCTTGCTCCTAACTGTCTGGTGCTGGACACAAGGGTCCATGGCCGTACTTTGCTGTTAGCTCCTAACTGTCTGGTGCTGGACACAAGGGTCCATGGCCGTACCTTGCCGGTGCTGGAGTGTCTCCTGTAGGTGACCCTGTACTGGAGCTCATCACCGAACACGTCCCTGATGGACTGCTGCTGGTTCCCGTCGAACAGCGCGGTCAGCGGGTCCATAACGTTCAGCGTGACTGACCGCTTGTCCTTCCCCACCACAATCGTAAAGTCCGGTCTGTCGATGTCAGCTGGAGAGCAAAGAAGAAGAAAGAGGAGAAAACGTCAAATGTATTTACACAGCCTGTAAGAGCCTTTTTCAATTCTCAAATTTCGGATCAATTTATTTCCTTCCTGGCTGCTTGTAAACCTGTCTACCTGCATAACCCCCTACCTGCCTGACTGCCTTCTATAACCTAGAATCCTCCAGGATCTAGAGTTGATTAGACAAATGCGCATCAAAGTCCCAAGTTGAACAACATCTTTAGAGGTTTAAGAACTTTGGGAAATTTGCAACACAGCAATTCAATGCAGTTGTAAAGGCCAAGGCAGACACTCACACGCGAGAACAATTCCTAGTACTAAAGTCCAGACCTCGCAACTACTTTTTCTATTTATGAGAATTACACCAGAGCCCGTCTGTCTCTGATTCTCTAAAGAAGTTTGTGTGTGTGTGTGTGTGTGTGTGTGTGTGTGTGTGTGTGTGTGTGTGTGTGTGTGTGTGTGTGTGTGTGTGTGTGTGTGTGTGTGTGTGTGTGTGTGTGTGTGTGTGTGTGTGTGTGTGTGTGTGTGTGTGCGTACCAGTGTGCCAGTGTCTGTGAGGTGCATGCATGTGTGTTTTGACAATTTAGCTGGCCCTGAGGGAAGAGACCTGAAAGGGCTCTGGAATGGATTTTGGTGTAGATGTTAATTAGTTAGTCACAATTATGTTATGATAGCATAAATGTTGCGAGGAGATTGCCGTGACAAATACTTTATGAGACATGCGTCAATGACAGAAGCACACGATAGTTGTAGAAAATTCCTATTGAATCTGTGCATGCGCAGTCTCCTCTCCAGCAGAGTGAACCCAGAATAGAGTTTCACAAAGCCTTTTAACACAGTCCCGCCTGCGATGCCTTTGTCCGTACATCATGTGGGGGGAATGTTGACACACAGGAGGTTTCCTGGTATACATAAGGGGGTCAAAAGGGGATCCCGGTGACCGGTCCACCCCAGGGAAAAGGCTGACAACAAAGGGAAATGGATAACAACAGTTAACGGATCGGGTTACTAGATAACAACCTGAAGAAGTCAAAGCTTCAATTAATAACACTAGACAACATATGGATTTACTTCACGCCTTTGTTATATTGTGCCAGAGACCGGAGGGAGGAGGGAAGGTGGAAAATAAGAACTATTATTCAGTGCCAGCTGTTGGCAGATATGTGTCCAATGTTCACATGAAGTGAAGTATATCTTTTTTTATACGATTTAATAAATATATTAGGGCCAAAAGTCGTGTTGCGCAGCATATCTCGGGCCAGTACAAATGTCCTTTCTACAGGACAGAGTCCCTGGCTACGCCCCTGGATGTCTGCTGTACGGGTTTGGTTCTGTGAGCTGTGTGTGTGTGTGTGTGTGTGTGTGTGTGTGTGTGTGTGTGTGTGTGTGTGTGTGTGTGTGTGTGTGTGTGTGTGTGTGTGTGTGTGTGTGTGTGTGTGTGTGTGTGTGTGTGTGTGTGTGTGTGTGTGTGTGTGTGTGTGTGTGTGTGTGTGTGTGGGGACGGACGGACGGACGGACGGACGGACACCTACTGTCTTGGTAGGGGCAGAAGGCCTGGGATCGGGTGTAGGGGGGCTCGACCAGGTCGGAGGCGACTCCCCGCGGTGGCTCTGACTGGACCACGGCGATGTAGCTCTCCTTCAGCCGGCTCAGGGAGGCCGACAGGTCACACATGGTCTCTCTGCTCTGGATACAGTGGGGGTTATTCTCACGGTTCTCGCCCACCCTGGAACACAACAGAACACATTTAACACTCACATTTAGGGCATTTAGCAGACACTTTTAAATTGACATGTAGAGCATTTATTATTATCATTATTACTTTTATCCAAAGCGATTTACAATAAGTACATTTGTCGGAGAGAGAAAGAAAAACGACAATATATCTCTGTCGGTACAGTAAGGCTGTTCATAGAAACAAGTTCAAAGCACTAGCAATCGGTTAACCCCTTCCCTGTTTACAACAAGGATAGCTAGGCTAAGAGGCTACACTATAAGAATACATGTCAAAATAAGAACAATCCATTTCAAACCAGCTCTTTGTGGAATACATATTTAATTTAGGAAGGAGGCGGCAACTATCTGAAGATCCAGGGTCTAAATAAATTATTCCTCTAAACCTTTTAGTGGATCAATGTCTTATCTCCCCGATGCTGTCTCCCAAGGTCATTGTGCAGTATGTCTATTCCTGAATACAATGCTTCTGGGAGGTTTCTGTCTGCTTAAGTCTTATTGGGGGATTGTTATGGGTTATGACTTAATAAGATCTGAATATTGATAAGTTATTAAAAACACTGAGGAAATGTAATCTTTGTATGTATATTATGACTCTACTTACACAGAATATTGCACGGTGTAGGAATAGTTTTCAGATGGTTTGGGTCCCCATGTCAGCAGGGTTTTGAAGTTAGTTGATATCCAGGTGACATTTTGTGCTCGTGGAAACTCTCCTGCTTAATGAAATGAATGAATTCAAAAACGGTAGATTTATATGTATATTATATATATCCTTAATAATACAATAATATTGATAATATTGATTGTAAATTGTGTTTGTGTGTCTATCTGTGGGGGGAGGCTAAGTGTGTATGTGTGTGTGTGTGTGTGTGTGTGTGTGTGTGTGTGTGTGTGTGTGTGTGTGTGTGTGTGTATAAATATATATATATATATATATATATATATATATATATATATATATATATATGTGTAAACATACACGCACAGTATACTTCACTAACAGTGGTGCACATGTGAATTCATTATATTCCAAATACATGATCATAAATCTTACCTGACACCAAGCATGTGAAGAATAAAATGTCTATAGAAAGCGCCAAAAGTGCTTCTTTTGCCCCAATTTTCCACATTGTTTTTAAAATAATTATCCGGGAAATTGATAAAATCCAAGTACCGTTCCGTGGGTCTATACTTCAAGGTGGGTGCAGCCTCGATTTTACAAAAAGAAAATAGTCTGTTGATCTCTCGGAAAAGACTAAATGAACCTGACACCTCACTAAATTAACCACTGCGCTGAGCTTGTGCGAATGAGTTGAAACGTCTTTCGGCGCGTATTAAATACCTCTCTCCACGGTCCCGTCTCGACTTGATTTGTACGTGGGCAAGGCTTATTACGAAGAGCGCCTACCATATAAGGAGTGTCTGGGTGTTCCGGCGTCAGAAGGGGATGGAACACATTCTGTCGACAATGCCTCGGACGGTTCATATATGCAGGGCACATATGGCGCACGTCCCTGTTTAGGACATCCTTACGTCATATCCAGACCGTTTTAAGGACGAAGGTCACAGAGTGGATAATAATTAAACAGTTTTCACTATTCTATAACTCGATTCTGGCATGCCAAGGTCCGACAGATTTAAACTGTCCAATAAACAACGCAACAGAACCGTGCCATTTTTGGAATAAGATATGCTGGGAAACAATCAACAAAATATTTTTTCAGAAAGACTCCTGAATATGGAATATTGCTTAGGTTGACTACACATCACAGAACTATGAGAGCTCCTATTTAGCTAGGCCTAAGTAATGACAAGCTTCAACACAGAACATCATTTAATATCTTCTGTGAACATGTGTCAATTTATTTTGAATAATTTCATTGAAAATATGGGGATCATCTATCATATTTAATACTCTAACATAGAGGTTTTGGTTCAGTGTCCATACAGAGACTTATGGCGGTGTCAGCCTCTTGGCTGGGGACCGGTAGTAGTATGAATGAGCAGACTGGTATGTTGAACCACATGGACACCATGGTGATGTAATATGCTGAGCTCACCACGGTGCAGCCTGACTCATGACCAGGGACTTCACTGAACACTTCTGTCTCCTGGAAGTCGCATTGATCTCACAACCTATAAGCCTAAAAAAAGCTTCCGTAAAAGCTTCTAAAATAAACATTATATAGGAGCAGGCATGACAGATTTCCATACAGAAACTTCACTTTAAATGGTAAATGGTTAACACGTTGCATAAGTCCAGGCATAATGGGATGTTTTTTTACGTGGTAACCACAGTAACATTATGGGTGGCTGGCTCCCGACTCCAGACCGAGAGTGACGTGTCTTTTTTCCTATAGTGGCTCGGCAACGCTGACCCCGTTCCAGCAGGGTCCCCCCTTAACCCCCCCACGCCCCCTCAGCCGTATTCTAGTGCCGCCAGACAGTAGCCCGCTCAGCCCTGGCTTTGAATGTTAAGTAGCCCACTGACGGGAAAAGCTGAATGCTAATCCCAGGCACATGGAACCCTAGCCCAGCCTGCGTACAAAGGGAGGCAAACAGACAGACAGACAGGACGCTTTCAGGAAAAAATTCTCGTCAATGGAAAAAGTTGTGCAGTCGAGTCTGGATTGGGATACACGTGACTTGATTTGAACAATTAATAACAACAAACTTTCAAATGAGATATATTCCACCACAGGGAATACCTTCATTGGTTCTTTGGCGCAATTGACCATGGTCTTTGAGGGATGGAGCACCGAGCCATGCCAATGTTCACAGCTTTGTTCTCAGGCCTGTCGTCTAGCACGGTCAGGAGGCAAGTAGACAGGACTGTTTATTCGTTAAAGTATGTCCCTCTTATCCAGTCTGAGCCTTGCTCAAAAACCTCCACTTGTAAGGACCCCCTTGAAAATGAGATGGGTTCATCTCAAGGGGTTATTCTTAATAAAATAATTTGAATATATAAATGCTCTCATTACAAACATTGTAAAAGTTAGACCCATATATTTGTTGGTATAATGGTATATAATGGTATATAAAGTGGTTGATAATGGTTGACACACACACAGATAAAACACATACACACACAAATAAACGTACGCAAACACACACACACACACACACACACACACACACACACACACACACACACACACACACACACACACACACACACAGCCACAGCCACATCAAACCACATTAAGCATGCAATCTTAGACTGGGTAGCCCCGCCCATTCTGCCAGTGATTTGAGTTCGCCCTGCACAAGGGTCTTTCTGCTTCCAATGCGTTTTTTTTGCGGGAGCCAATCCCCAAGCTGGCTTTTCCCCTTGGTGCGCTACAGAGTCAGTTGAACTAGGCCCGTTGATCATGTCTCATGTTCTTTAGAAAATGACGGCAACTTCCCCAGACCAACGTGCAATCTACGATTGAGCTTGGGCCCAGCAATAGCCAGACTAATGCAATCTTGTTTCCAATTAAACCAGTGATTCATGCCCATGTGACGCAGCCTATGTCCATTAAGACGTGTTTATCATATATAGGGGACTTTCAGCGGGTCAGTCTCTGAAAGTGCTTCCCACTTCCCCGCAGTGACACAAACAGCGTTCAACAACCCTAAGCATGTGAAGCGAGCAAGAAATGGAGGCACACACAGTAATTCCCCCACTAGCAGGATGACTATGGATGCAGTTTGTTTGCGGGCAGAGCTCCTGAGTGGTCAGTAGTCCGCTGTACAAATAGGGTGCCGTCGCTTGGCCTCCTTCCTTCCACCTATCCCAGTGTTCCTTCCGAATAGAAGCAACACTGATCCTTTACAACCCTTCTCTCCCGGAGTGAGAGCTATTCCACTCCATTAGCACTGATTACTTTCCCAGGCCAGTCCCCCAGGAAGTAGAAAGAGTTAGAAGCCCAAACAAGATCTTAGAGCTGGGACCACACTTCATCCGCTCCGCATATATACTGTTTGTTGCACACTATGTTTCCCAGCCTTTCTGGTCTCCTGTACGTCTATCCCCCATGGCCTGTTTGTACAGAGAACCCAAACCACAATGTATTCCTTTGAACTCCAATTATACTATTATTATATTGTAATAATATATTGGAGTGACAATGGTGTTTCAAATGGAACATGCAGAGGCTTCTATCTCTGCTCTCAACAATCAAAATGTAATATTGAACAATCCAACACCTATCCATACATCATATTTCTTATTGGATGCTCAAATGAATGATTTAACCCCTGGAACTCACTCACGTACCCCCTAGGGTCAGCTTGTTCCCTGGGGTCCAACCAGCAGAGGAGCTCTGCTGAAGAAGACCATTCCTTATGGCATAGTTACTCTGTCGTTCACTAGCAGCACCTTACAGAACCAGCAGACGTAGATGCTCAACCTTTCAACCCTTTACATTTCCTGCTCCTTTTGTCCCTTCCATTTGACTACACGAGGCGGCAGTAGTTCAAGGTTTGTGTCGCGGTGTCCCTGAGCAAGACGCCTCACCCTGATTGCTCCTGACGAGCTGGCTATCACCCTGCGTGGTTGACTCCGCCATCGGTGTGTGAATAAATGGTTGTAAGTCGATTTGGATAAAAGTTTCAGCATAATCCCCAAAATGTAAATTATATTATGGCAGTTCTGGTCAACCGGGTTCTCCTCTGTCACGTCCCTTCGCAACATTTCTTCCTTCCTGCCTCACAGCAGATATGTGGGTGTTTGTACTTGAAAGTTTACCTTTGAAGTCCTTGGAAACGGTTACAGTTTGTATCCATAAAGCTGCCCACTACAGTAGTTTGTGAATGAGTCAACGCCAAGGCTCTTCAACCTCCCCTATCCTCTGTTGATCCTGCTCCCCATTATCACCTCACTGTTTGTTCCACTATGGAGGAAGTTTCTGAGAACTCCTTCTGACCCAAACAAATTCCATGACAGACGAAGTGGAACCCCATGGAGCACATGGGAGGTCGGGAGAGCCAGGAGCTCATACTGTAATCAGTCTCACAGTGGCCTAGCAGGGCCAGCAGAGGGTTATTTATTTCATATTTGATAAGAAAAGCACAGCTCCTTCATTAGGGTCTGATGGAAAATATTTATATTTTATGGATGATTCTTGACATGCAGTACCTGTTGTTTCCTATTACTATGTGCATTGTTCTCTTTATTCTCATGGTTATGCACTGGACACCACGATTGTAAGTGTAAACCTTATTTGGCAATAAAGTCAATTGTCATTCTGATTCTTAAACTGTACTGCTATTTTAGAAAAGGAAAGCCTAGGCCAACGTCTACCTCTCTGTGTGTTGTGATTTAGTGATTTTTCAGTCCATTTTTTAATGAATTCTGCCAGTAATTTAGATCGTGTAATTGCTGTTTTTCTCTTATAAGATATTCACCATACCTTATTTTTTCTGGTAAAAGGGTAAAAAGAATTTGCTTTGTGGCTTGCAATTGGCAATCAATCTTTTATGCCAATGATAGCACATTTTTGTAAAACATAAATAACGAGATATGCTTTGATTTAGATTTGACCATAGAGTCATACAAGCTTAAAGCGGTCACAAGGGTAGTGCAGTTTGGTTCTCTTTGGCGCCACCTATGGCGGAAAAAGGTGTGCCACTGTACACAGCCTGGAGAACTTCCTGATCACGCGTCCTCACATTCTGTTCCGAAGCACTAACTGTCCTGGAAAGTCTCCGGACGGACCTCTCTCACATTGTGATCCGACCAAAGAGCTACACCACATCTCCAGGTGGTCAGGCCGGCACTCTGATCGGATAGAAGTGTGTGGACAGCAGTCGGTGCACAAAGATGGCCCTCTCTCCTATAAAAGAGGCTGGATGTATAGTGTGTCTATTATAGAAACCTTAACGCCCTGGTTCATATAAAAGAGAACAGAAGTCTCTATCTATCTCACCGTGAATGGTGTGTTTCAACACCTCCTGAAGGTCATGCTATCAACAAGGTCTATACATTTCTTAAAAAACAACAGCATTTGTCTTCCTTTAACTTTATTAATTCATTAACACTATAAAAAAGCTTTAAAGTGGGATTCATTTGTCATGATTATCTTGTACAACAGAATGTGTATATAATGAACCTTTGGAATGGATTTTTCCACGGAAGCAAAGCAGACATAAACTTCCTGTTTTCCCCACAAGAGCACGTTGCCCGAGTCCGTCCCGGAGACGATGAAGAAACATGCCATCGTGGGTCACTCGAGATTCAACGTTTCTACTGAAAGACCAAAAGGCGCCATGCAGGATAACAGCAGCCATACGAGCACGATGATAGATGTTCGGACAGCATCCCCCCAGACAATCCGCTTCAACTAGTCATGGAAAAAGCTTTTCTTTCTTAGAAAATACAATGAAAGTCTGGTAGTGTGAAACGTTGTGATAAATCACACCACAGTGATAACAGGGAGTTTTATTTCCCATTAGAACACAAGTCGTATCTTTTCCCCTGTTTCACCTTGGACAGTTAAGACCCAGTAAAAACAAGATACACCTCGCATTTATAACCTTCAGCTTTGATTCACTCTGTTTTTAAGACAACACGAAACATGTCTTCCTCCACTTTTGAAATTGTGTGTGTGTGTGTGTGTGTGTATGTGTGTGTGTGTGTGTGTGTGTGTGTGTGTGTGTGTGTGTGTGTGTGTTTGTCAGTGTGTGTGTGTGTGTGTGTGTGTGTGTGTGTGTGTGTGTGTGTGTTTGTGTCAGTGTGTGTGTGTCAGTGTGTGTGTGTGTTTGTGTCAGTGTGTGTGTGTCAGTGTGTGTGTGTGTGTGTGTGTGTGTGTGTGTGTGTGTGTGTGTGTGTGTGTGTGTGTATTTCCTCCTTTGTTTGTGTAACATATATCCAGGAAAAGAGCCTTGTGTGCATGATATTATCAGTTCATATCATCATCTCATCGAGGGAAACATCTCTGGGCTCCATACAGGCTGGACTTGGATTCAATGTAGATAACAATCTCCCCGTCTTACACATAGGACAACCACTGAATTAGTGTTTTGAATGAGTAAGCGTTGTGGTTTAGAGATATTTGGAGGCCAGGAGTGGAAGTTTCTGTTTGGTCACAGTTCCTTCTTTTCTCGGCAGTATGACGCAATAAAAAGTCACAAAGTCATTCCATACAAATAAATCACCCCCTGATTGGTTTTCGGCTCTGCCCTTCATCACTTCAATGCAACATTCTGTGTTTAGCGACACATGATGCCGGGGCATATGGAGGTCATGACAAGAGGTTGGGTTTGTGTAGTGTAACTGTACACTACACAGACCCAACCTCTTGTTGTGACCGGGCTCTCTGGGACCTGTTAACAGAATATTCTGTCAACTCTTGAGTTGAGTTTGAAGATAAGACCATATTTTTAACACTGCTGGTGGACCATGAACAACCTTGTGTGTTCATCCTCACACTTGTTAGTCAGTGATATAAGGTCCCTGCTCCTTTGTGTGGACAGTTATGTGCCCTTCCCACAACTCAAACCTCCGCCCAGCGGAGCCAGAACCTGGGGCCAGAACCTGAAGAGCAGCTCACTGCAATCACCAAACGCAAAGGATAACAGAGTCTAAGCTAAGGATAACAGAGTCTAAGCTAAGGGTAACAGAGTCTAAGCTAAGGATAACAGAGTCTAAGCTAAGGGTAACAAAGTCTAAGCTAAGGTAACAGAGTCTAAGCTAAGGGTAACAGAGTCTAAGCTAAGGGTAACAGAGTCTAAGCTAAGGATAACAGAGTCTAAGTGCTAAGGATAACAGAGTCTAAGCTAAGGTAACAGAGTCTAAGCTAAGGACTAACAGAGTCTAAGGGTAACAGAGTCTAAGTGCTAAGGATAACAGAGTCTAAGTGTTAATGGTAACAGAGTCTAAGCTAAGGTAACAGAGTCTAAGTGCAAAGGGTAACATAGTCTAAGTGCTAAGGATAACAGAGTCCAAGCGCTAAGGGTAAGAGTCTAAGGGCTAAGGGTAACAGAGATTAAGCGCTAAGGGTAACAGAGTCTAAGCACTAAGGGCTAAGGGTAACATAGTTTAACGCTAAGGGTAACAGATTCTCAACGCTAAGGGTAAGAGTCGAAGCTCAAAGGTTTCATATTCACCTCTCCGCCATCACGGATGTTTAAATTATTATTAATAGCATTATTCATTCCATTTAAGTACCACTTTTCTAGGCCATCAAGTTCAGGAACCCATGATTGAAATACCATTTTTGGAGAGATGTTAAGATAACCAAGGAAACACAAGCTGATGCAGAACTCCACCCTCTGAACCTCAGCCTCGGTACTAGCCAGTGTTCCCTAAGTTATCTCCAGAGGTCCAAGGGGTCCAAGCTCTGACAGCTACCTGATACCTGCAGCCATCAGGGAGGCAGAGGGCTACTAACCCAGGATCCTGCTTCCACATTATTCTGTGTTCAAAGCGGGCTGTGTTGAGGTTACGCAACATGGCACACAAGTATTCATCACCTTAAGAAGTGTTTGCGCAGGCCAACAGTGCGGAGCGGCTGATTTGGCAAGTCATTTATTAAAATAGAAATGGACAAGAATGCCACACTGTGGGTGTATACACTGTAGGTGTGTACAATGCAGAAACAGCCACGCATAATTCCTATCTGGGTGGGGCAGGAGATGCAGAGCCTTTTACTTCCCGTTTAAACAAAGTGATTAAACATTACCCACACTTGGAAAAGAGCTCTTGGGTACTTGATAAAATGATATGCCGGTGTATATCGAGCAATTATAATCGTAACCTTAATGATGGAAAACACTCGCAAAATGGGTCAATGCTTTGAAATGCGAATTCTTGGAGTCTGTTTTGGGCCAGCTATCTTTCATGTTTTCTTGGAAGACTTAAAAGTTAACACTTTAATGAAAAAAGGAAATATGTTTCTGAAAGAATTAGAAATTAGGAATGTCCTTCAATCAGGCATGTGGCCGGTCAATTAGGTGTAGGCTAGTGCCCTGACCCAGTGATGTATGTGCTAAGGAATGGGCACATACACTCCCTGATTGGATCAAGCTTACTTCTCATTATTTTCCTAGAAACGAGGATAAGAGGGGTAATATTAGAAACAATTAGCCAATAATGTTACCTCCTGCAGTGGTATCTCTCTCCAGATTATTTTTCATTCAACCATTAAGATGCGTTGTAGATTCTTGGTAGATTTAGGCGTTGGCTGAGATTTAATAAGCAGCTTTATATTTGTACAAACAAGTACGCACAGGAAGATCTGAGATTATTCAATGGACTGATTCATGGGTAGAAGACGCATTTTCCCACGTAACTATCCGCTTAGTTGGTTGGAAACTATGTGGACATGTGCATAGACATGTCAGTCGTATTTGATTATGCGCTAGGATCCTTACCTTTATTTTTATCTTTCAATGAAACTTTATAGAAGCATTATGGTAACATAACGGCATAATAATGCCATGGTCTTGAAAATGAATGACTATAACTATTGTCAACACACGCACACACACACACACACACACACACACACACACACACACACACACACACACACACACACACACACACACACACACACACACACACACACACACACACACACAAACACATTTGGAAAATACTGGTGAACGAGCGTTGCAGACTTCCTTATTTTGGTCCTTATAATCAGAATTACCCCTGAGATATGTGTGCCATGCAGGGAAACAGCAGCCATGCAGGGTTAAAACAGTCATGCAGGGTTAAAACAGTCATGCAGGGAAATAGCAGCCATGCAGGTTTAAAACAGTCATGCAGGGTTAAAACAGTCATGCAGGGAAACAGCAGCCATGCTGGGTTAAAACAGCCATGCAGGGAAACAGCAGCCATGCAGGGTTAAACAGTCATGCAGGGAAACAGCAGCCATGCTGGGTTAAAACAGCCATGCAGGGAAACAGCAGCCATGCAGGGTTAAAAGTCATGCAGGGAAACAGCAGCCTTGCAGGGTTACAGCCTTACAAGATTCAAGCAGTCATGCAGGGTCAAAGCAGTCCCGAAGGCTTACAGCATGACAAGGTTCTAGCAGCCATGCAGGGTTGGATGGCGGTCACAGTAGATTTCTAAAGAGAACAAAGCTTATCGCCCGGCTTTGTGCCGATGGCTGATAAGGTCCAAAGATTGAGCCAGCATTCCTGCAAAGTGAGATGGATGTTTTCTGATAGAAGTCACCAGTAAAGTAAAGAGCTTTAGAGTAAAGAGACTTTTGAAACCAAACGTATTATTCG
The DNA here is from genome assembly GCF_026213295.1 of Gadus chalcogrammus. Classification (NCBI taxonomy): domain Eukaryota; kingdom Metazoa; phylum Chordata; class Actinopteri; order Gadiformes; family Gadidae; genus Gadus; species Gadus chalcogrammus. The sequence continues at coordinate 2,981,846 of NC_079434.1, read as the reverse complement.
TCATTGTTTAATAATATGAGAATTCTGTGTATCCATGATTAGAAAAAATATATGAACCGTTTTCTAAAGTAAAGCAAGACTGTCGCTTTCAACTTGTCATGGACGGTTCAAACTTGTATGGAAAAACAGTGAGTCATACTGATGTGTGTGAAAGGATTTGATAAATCACACCAGATAAAGGAGATTTAAATAGACTATCCCCAAGTGCACCAGTCACTGTTTCACCTTGGACAGAGAAGACCCTTCCAGTACAAGCAGGAAACGCCTAGTATTTGTAACCTTTGTTGTGATATCACCCTGTTTCTAGGTCAGCATGAAACACATCTTTCTGAACTTTTGAAAAGGTTTGGGTGTGAGTGTGTTTCTGTCTGTGTGTGCGTTCATGCTTACGTGTGTTCGTGCGGTGTGTGTGTGCGTGTGCACTAACCAGGATAAGACGCCCTTGTATGCAGCATCATGTGAACAAGCCCTATTTATATTTGTATTATCAGTTAATAACTGCATATAATCATCTGTGATCTCTGAGCACAAAGCCAGCCGGACATCAAAAAATAAATCACCCCTCGATGGTTACCGGCTCAGCCGTTGTATGGCAACTGGGGCACATCATTCGGGTCCTAGCCTGCTCCTGCCAAGATCACTTTGATTTTACATTATGGGTTTAGCGACACTTGACGCCAGCGGTATATCGAGCTCACAACAAGAGGTTGGTTTTGTGTAGCGCAGTTACAAATTTACCACTTTCATGCAATCATTTCTTGAGCTGAAAGCATTGAAAAGAAAGTGTTCTCAGGTCTATTAAGTTTAGTTTGAAAGTAAGATCTTCATATCGCTGCTGGTGGACAAAGAACAGCCATGCGTGTTTATCCTGACATTTGAAGACATTGATACTAAAGGTGTGAACAGTTACGGGCCCCTCCACAACTTGACAGTGGATAGTCGAGAGTTCAAGCGCTAAGGGTAACAGCGTGTTAGCACTAAGAGTAACAGAATCCAAGCGCTATGCGTAACAGAGTCAAAGCGCGAAGGATAACACAGTTTAAATGCTAAGTGTAACTTTTTCTAAGCGCTAAGGTTAACAGATCGCAAGAGCTTAGGGTAACGGAGTCCAAGCACTAAGGGTCACAGAGTCCATGCATAAAGGGTTCGCATTCACATTTTTGCCATCACAAAATGTGTAAAATAATAAATACTATTGTTATCATTCATTGCATTTATATATATATATATATATACATGTACTGTATATATGTAAATATATATGTATATATTTAGATATTAATCACGATGAAATCATGTTGAACTTGACTTTTTCTCTTGCATAGACTTAAAAATGACAATGAGTCAATGTGAAGTATAAATAAACATGTGTGTGTGTGTGTGTGTGTGTGTGTGTGTGTGTGTGTGTGTGTGTGTGTGTGTGTGTGTGTGTGTGTGTGTGTGTGTGTGTGTGTGTGTGTGTGTGTGTGTGTTCATCAAAGGAAGTTTACAGGATGTTGTATTTTTAACTTCCAGTGCTGCGGCCTTATTAGCTTCCCTTCCATTTAAGTGATGCAACACACCATGCATTAGTAATGCTGTGCTGACTATAAGATATACTAATATGTTGTTCATCTTTTACTTGAAATTCAACTTAACTGAGATCCTGTTGGCGTGTGCCTGTGTGTGTGCGTGTGTGTTTGTGTGTGCGTGTGGGAACGTGTATGTGTTTGTGTGTGTGTTTTTGTGTGTGCGAGCGTATGCGTACGTGTGTGTGTGCGTGTGTGTGTCTGCGCGCGTGTGTGTGTGTGTGTGTGTTTGGGTGGGTGTGTGTGTGTGTTGCCTGTGCATGCCCAGGAATGTTAAGGACAGCTTCTAGCTGGGTTCTGGAAAGTAGGATAGGATAGGAGGGGCGGGTAAACAGAGCTCACCTGTGGCAGCGTGTTTCAGCAGGACTGATGAACTGGATACGGACCGGATACTGGGTAGTCTAGAGTGTGTGGGTCGGCATAGCTGTGGTTCAAGTATGGAACGATGGGAAAAAAAAAGAGTTAATCCCGGATGGAGTCTTTATCTTTTATTGACCTAATAAAATACAGAAAAGTCCTGCCTTATAAACAACAGTTAATTTATTTTGTACCTGAGGGGTAAGATGTGTTTTGGGAAAAAAATATCCAGGTCCTTGTATCAGGGATTGTATAAACACATGCTACATGCATTATGAAGGATATGGGAAATTGTATCGTATCATGTCGTAACACGCACACAAATGAGCTGCACTGTTGTGATTTGGGCCAAAACGCACTGAACCACTGGGACATCGGGGCACCATGTCACTCCCCTGTTAAGACAGCCTTTATGGGGGCCTTGGGATGGATTTATACACCGTACAGCCCAGGGTACCGTTAGGTGCCGCCAATGGCGCATTTCCACCAGAGGGTGCGGGTCGGTTCGATGCGGCTTGGTGGAGTAGGAAAGGTACGGTTCGGCGCTGCTCAGTTACGGCTTGCGTTTCCACCACCGACAGTACCCTTATGGTGTGTGTGTGTGTGTGGAGGGGGGGGAGCAACTGAACCAACCTGCACCCTCCGGTGGAAACGCGTCATAAGTGAATGTTTCCTTACTGTGTCTATAGGCTTAAAGATGCTCTGTGATCGTTTCTGTGATAGCTGGTTTGATTTGGTGTTTTCAATGGTAACAATCTTGTGGTCAAAGTTTTTATTTAGACTGGTCGGTCTGTAACTAACTGATGACTCGATTTTACTCGCTCAGCCTAAAGCATCCACAATACCAGTCCTGGTCCCTTATCGACCAAATAAGCGATTTCAGAAAAGGAAAAAAATTATTCACAAATCAGCTGAAGATTAATGACATGACAATAGTCGTACATATGTACTGAATCTTTAGCCAGACCCTTAGGGAGGCCCGGTTGTGAGTTTTGGTTGAGCAATAGACGCACTGGCATGGGGTTTTGTTATGGCTTTACAGTGGCTTCTCAACATGCCAAGACATTGACAGATTCACAGATAGGCCTACGTGATGTTTGAGATATCAGCAAAACATTCCCGGAACATTTTCCTAAGGTGGATGTCCTAGCACGCACAGCCTGTTTGAAGTGATCAGGACATACCCAGTTAGTGTTGACTACAACGTTTATTTATTTTGGACTATGCCTGTAGTTTTTGACTACAGGCAGTGGTGTGGCCTGGGCACCATTATCCAGCTACTCCCCCCCCTGACTTGCATGGCTTACAGGAAGCTGATCCAGTAATCCGAATTCCTGACGTTTTGGACCAGAAAGAGGGCCCCGGAAGCAGCTGAGCGACGGCAGGCTTCCAAAGAAGTCCTGGTGCTGATCAAACAGTGGGACCGGCTGGTGGAGCAAGGAGGGGTGCTCTATCGCCGAGTCACCATCCCTAGAGGAGATAATAATAATAATAATACATTTAATTTAGAGGCGCCTTTCAAGACACCCAAGGTCACCTTACAGAGCATATAGTCATCATTCAAAACTATGTAAAACAGACTAGGAATAAAAGGAAAACAGGTTAAACATGAAAAATAATAATAATTAACACTCAAAGACGCCTAAAGTGAAGGGGGGACCTCACTAACCACCACCAATATGTAGCACCCAGTTGGGTGATGCACGGCAGCCAATTGGCGCCAGAACGCTCACTACACACCAGCTTGAGGTGGAGAGTTCGGGATGAGGTGGAGTGAGGGAAAAGTGATGAAGTGCTCCAGTTAGTACTCCCTACATCGCTCAAGACACAGGTACTTCAGCAGTTGCACAATGAACATGGGCACCAAGGTACTGAGCGAACAACAGAGCTGGTCCGTCTGAGGTGTTATTGGCCAGGGATGCACCACGACATCAAGCAATGGTGCCTGGAATGTGAACGCTGCCAGGTATCCAAACACACTCAACCTACTACCTGTGCTTACATGGGTCACTTGCTTGCTTCACGTCCAAACCAGATCCTGGCCATCGATTTCACCGTCCTGGAGCCTTCGAAGAGTGGGGCAGAGAACATCCTGGTCATGACCGATGTCTTTTCGAAGTATACACAAGCCATCCCAACCCACGACCAGCGGGCATCCACAGTGGCCAGAGTATTGGTTAATGAGTGGTTCTGCAGGTTCGGTGTGCCTGGTCGCCTCCACTCTGACCAGGACAGGAACTTTGCAAGCAACCTCATCCAGCAGCTCTGCCAGATGAACAGCAATGAGAAGAGCCGCACCACACCCTACCATCCAGCTGGAAATGGCCAATGTGAGAGGTTCAACCGCACCTTACACAGCCTTCTTCGCACTCTGCCCATCACCAAGTAGAGAGACTGGTCCAGCTACCTGCCCCAAGTGACCTTTGCATACAATACAACAGCACATCAGTCGACTGGTGAGTCTCCGTTTTTCCTGATGTTTGGCCAAGACCCACAATTACCTGTTGATTTTCTGTTGGGCAGAGTACAGGAACCTGTACCTGGCCACCCCCATGATTGGACTGTGGAACACCAGACACGGCTACGTCGTGCTTTTGAGAGCACAACCAGGCATCTGGAAGCTGCAGCTGCCCAGCGGAAGGAACAATATGACAGGCATGTTCGTGATGTCCCACTGCAAGAAAGTCAGCTGGTCCTCCTCAAAGACAACAGCTTAAGGGGCCGTCACAAAATTCAAGACATCTGGAGCTCAACAGTGTATAAAGTACTGAAGGCCCCTGGCATGGTAGGGTCTGTGTATACTGTGGCTCCGGTGCATAACCCCCAGCAGGTAAACGAACAAACGATTCGCGAATCAGCCTAGTTTCCGGTAGCGGTGAATCGCATCATGGAATGCACGCCATTGCACGGTTCTCAGCTGAGTCAGTAAGACTCAGTGCTACCAGAAACTTGACTGAACTGGGAGGAGTCGTTCGCGAATCGTTTGTTCGTTCAGCCTGGTTTCCGGTAGCGGTAAATGGCATCATGGAATGCACGCCATTGCACGGTTCTCAGCTGAGTCAGTCAGACTCAGTGGAGTTAGTGCTACCGGAAACTCGTTCGTTCGTTCAGTCGAGTTTCCGGTGAATCGAATGGTGAACGAGACGAACAAGAGAAATGAACTGGTTCGTTCGTCCTAAAGACTCGTTCATTCGAACCGGTTCGCGAACGAACGAGCTAACACTAGAACTCAGCCTCTGTTGGTTACCTCCTAGGGTGGTGAGTAGGGTCCCCGTTTTTTAAAACAGTTTTGAGTTCCCATTTTATTTTTTTATTTTTATTTTTATTTTTTTTATTATTAATTAGTGTCTCTTGCTTTTTAGGATCCCCTGCTGCTGTTTTGTACGGTTTTAGTTGTTCTGTTTTAGCTGTGCTGTTTTGTTTTGGTTTTGGTTTTGTTTTGGTTCTGTTTTGCTATTTTGATTTTAGTTCAGTTTGCTTTTGTGTTATTTCCCCTTTTGTGTTATTTTCTTTGGAATGAGTATACTGTTTGGGGAAGAGAATGGTATATTGACTGATGTCATAACTTGGGGGAATAATTGATTGCCGATAAAGTAAAGATGAAAATTTCGGAAAAACGTGAGAAAACGTAAAAATACTTTTTTTACATTAATTTGATGCAAAATCATGTAGAAATGTGTTTTAAGAGTTATTTTTTCAGTGGATGTTGGCAGCATAGCATGTGTTTTGTGTATCTGGAATGCATTGACAGCCTACCCAACCCACTGAGGAGTTGAGGAAAAAAAATCATTTTTAATTTTTTTCTGATAAAAAATATAGGGTGCATGGACTAAAATGGCCACATCCGCCAGAGCAGACCCTCCAATTATTGGTTCTTAGAGTCAAAGTTTACAGAAAAAACACAAATAAAAAGTATGGCAGACCATGTCAGGTTCAACCAATTGTATTGAGCTTTTGAGACTTTGGCTCCCCGACTATGAGCGAGTTGATGCTCTTTTATAAACGGACTCCCTTCTTGGCAGTCCCCAGTTGTTCCACTGGAAACGGGAGGGTACAGACCCGATTTCCAGTCGCTTGATGAAAATCAAGCGACTGACAATAACGCTGCTAGCTGTAGTGTTAGTGTAGTCTGATTCACTAAAGTGCCGGCTACAAACAAACGTGCTACCTTGTTTTATTTTAAAGTTTGGCCCTTCATCCCGGCGAACCGCTTGAAATCACTTCTTCGTTAGACTAAATTCAGTCAGGAATCCATGAAAACTTAAGTAGGGTTGGTGTTGTTTGTTAGATGTACAAAGTGGAACAGAGCAGTGACATCTAGCCTTTGTTTCAGCCAATGTTGAACAGCGCCGGAAGTGTTCATGCACAACGAAGACAAATCCCGCCAATGGAACCCGGAAGTGTGATAATCCCCTATTGGCTAGTTGCGTAAGATGGCGGTCTACAACCCCCGGTTTGAGGACGGCCCCAGTGTCTATATAGAAAAATTACTTTCTACACCCGTTGTCTTCAGGATCTTCCCAGAGTAACAATTAATGATGTTGAACACATCATTCAGGCTGCGACATCGGCAC